>NW_028176779.1:120000-357500 GCF_949987555.1 Borostomias antarcticus
TTTCCTATCAAAGTAGAGTATTGTGCCTTGGTGTGTGGGGTTCTTAGCATGCCCCAAGACCAGCTAGAGGGGTCCTGAGATGATTGCAGCTTTGCAAGTACCAGAACCATACTGTCCCATTTGGGAATCAAAAAAGATTCCCAAATGGGCATCCCAATTTTTGACATTTCCTATCAAAGTACAGTCTTGTGCCTTGGTGTGTGGGGGTCTTAGCATGCCTCAAGACCAGCTAGAGGGGTCCTGAGTTGATTGCACCTTTGCAAGTATGAAAAAAACATACTGTACATTTGGGAATCCCTATTGGATTTCAATGGTGACATTTGGGAATCTTTGTGACATATGGGAATCCCCATTGGGGACTCTTTTGACATTTGGGAATCCCTATTGGATTTGAATGGTGACATTGGGGTCTCTTTCTGACACTTGGGACTCGCAGGGGGGGCGTCCATATGGGACTCTTTTGACATTGGGGAATCCCCATTGGGGACTCTTTTGACATTTGGGAATCTTTCACAAATTGCACATTTTTGACATTATCTATCAAAGTAGAGTATTGTGCCTTGGTGTGTGGGGGTCTTAGCATGCCTCAAGACCAGCTAGAGGGGTCCTGAGTTGATTGCACCTTTGCAAGTATGAAAAAAACATACTGTACATTTGGGAATCCCTATTGGATTTCAATGGTGACATTTGGGAATCTTTGTGACATATGGGAATCCCCATTGGGGACTCTTTTGACATTTGGGAATCCCTATTGGATTTGAATGGTGACATTGGGGTCTCTTTCTGACACTTGGGACTCGCAGGGGGGGCGTCCATATGGGACTCTTTTGACATTGGGGAATCCCCATTGGGGACTCTTTTGACATTTGGGAATCTTTCACAAATTGCACATTTTTGACATTTCCTATCAAAGTAGAGTATTGTGCCTTGGTGTGTGGGGGTCTTAGCATGCCCCAAGACCAGCTAGAGGGGTCCTGAGTTGATTGCACCTTTGCAAGTACCAGAACCATACTGTCCCATTTGGGAATCAAAAAAGATTCCCAAATGGGCATCCCAATTTTTGACATTTCCTATCAAAGTACAGTCTTGTGCCTTGGTGTGTGGGGGTCTTAGCATGCCCCAAGACCAGCTAGAGAGGTCCTGTGTTTATTGGACCGTTGGAATTATGAATAAAACATACTGTACATTTGGGAATCCCTATTGGATTTGAATGGTGACATTGGGGTCTCTTTCTGACACTTGGGACTCGCAGGGGGGGCGTACATATGGGACTCTTTTGACATTGGGGACTCCCCATTGGGGACTCTTTTGACATTTGGGAATCTTTCACAAATTGCACATTTTTGACATTTCCTATCAAAGTACAGTCTTGTGCCTTGGTGTGTGGGGGTCTTAGCATGCCCCAAGACCAGCTAGACGGGTCCTGAGTTGATTGCACCTTTGCAAGTACCAGAACCATACTGTCCCATTTGGGAATCAAAAAAGATTCCCAAATGGGCATCCCAATTTTTTACATTTCCTATCAAAGTACAGTCTTGTGCCTTGGTGTGTGGGGGTATTAGCATGCCCCAAGACCAGCTAGAGAGGTCCTGTGTTGATTGGACCTTTGCAATTATGAATAAAACATACTGTACATTTGGGAATCCCTATTGGATTTGAATGGTGACATTGGGGTCTCTTTCTGACACTTGGGACTCGCAGGGGGGGCGTCCATATGGGACTCTTTTGACATTGGGGAATCCCCATTTGGGACTCTTTTGACATTTGGGAATCTTTCACAAATTGCACATTTTTGACATTTCCTATCAAAGTACAGTCTTGTGCCTTGGTGTGTGGGGGTCTTAGCATGCCCCAAGACCAGCTAGACGGGTCCTGAGTTGATTGCACCTTTGCAAGTACCAGAACCATACTTTCCCATTTGGGAATCAAAAAAGATTCCCAAATGGGCATCCCATTTTTGACATTTCCTATCAAAGTACAGTCTTGTGCCTTGGTGTGTGGGGGTCTTAGCATGCCTTAAGACCAGCTAGAGGGGTCCTGAGTTGATTGCACCTTTGCAAGTACCAGAACCATACTCTCCCATTTGGGAATCAAAAAAGATTCCCAAATGGGCATCCCATTTTTGACATTTCCTATCAAAGTACAGTCTTGTGCCTTGGTGTGTGGGGGTCTTAGCATGCCCCAAGACCAGCTAGAGGGGTCCTGAGTTGATTGCACCTTTGCAAGTACCAGAACCATACTGTCCCATTTGGGAATCAAAAAAGATTCCCAAATGGGCATCCCAATTTTTGACATTTCCTATCAAAGTACAGTCTTGTGCCTTGGTGTGTGGGGGTCTTAGCATGCCCCAAGACCAGCTAGAGAGGTCCTGTGTTTATTGGACCGTTGGAATTATGAATAAAACATACTGTACATTTGGGAATCCCTATTGGATTTGAATGGTGACATTGGGGTCTCTTTCTGACACTTGGGACTCGCAGGGGGGGCGTACATATGGGACTCTTTTGACATTGGGGACTCCCCATTGGGGACTCTTTTGACATTTGGGAATCTTTCACAAATTGCACATTTTTGACATTTCCTATCAAAGTACAGTCTTGTGCCTTGGTGTGTGGGGGTCTTAGCATGCCCCAAGACCAGCTAGACGGGTCCTGAGTTGATTGCACCTTTGCAAGTACCAGAACCATACTGTCCCATTTGGGAATCAGAAAAGATTCCCAAATGGGCATCCCAATTTTTTACATTTCCTATCAAAGTACAGTCTTGTGCCTTGGTGTGTGGGGGTATTAGCATGCCCCAAGACCAGCTAGAGAGGTCCTGTGTTGATTGGACCTTTGCAATTATGAATAAAACATACTGTACATTTGGGAATCCCTATTGGATTTGAATGGTGACATTGGGGTCTCTTTCTGACACTTGGGACTCGCAGGGGGGGCGTCCATATGGGACTCTTTTGACATTGGGGAATCCCCATTTGGGACTCTTTTGACATTTGGGAATCTTTCACAAATTGCACATTTTTGACATTTCCTATCAAAGTACAGTCTTGTGCCTTGGTGTGTGGGGGTCTTAGCATGCCCCAAGACCAGCTAGACGGGTCCTGAGTTGATTGCACCTTTGCAAGTACCAGAACCATACTTTCCCATTTGGGAATCAAAAAAGATTCCCAAATGGGCATCCCATTTTTGACATTTCCTATCAAAGTACAGTCTTGTGCCTTGGTGTGTGGGGGTCTTAGCATGCCTTAAGACCAGCTAGAGGGGTCCTGAGTTGATTGCACCTTTGCAAGTACCAGAACCATACTCTCCCATTTGGGAATCAAAAAAGATTCCCAAATGGGCATCCCATTTTTGACATTTCCTATCAAAGTACAGTCTTGTGCCTTGGTGTGTGGGGGTCTTAGCATGCCCCAAGACCAGCTAGAGGGGTCCTGAGTTGATTGCACCTTTGCAAGTACCAGAACCATACTTTCCCATTTGGGAATCAAAAAAGATTCCCAAATGGGCATCCCATTTTTGACATTTCCTATCAAAGTACAGTCTTGTGCCTTGGTGTGTGGGGGTCTTAGCATGCCTTAAGACCAGCTAGAGGGGTCCTGAGTTGATTGCACCTTTGCAAGTACCAGAACCATACTGTCCCATTTGGGAATCAAGAAAGATTCCCAAAGGGGCATCCCACATCAAAATTGTCAGTGTTCCCATGCAGGCATGCTAGCTCCTAGCGGGTCCGATCCAAGACCGTCCTGCTCCATTTGAGTGTGGTAACAACATATTAAAAAATCAGCATGATTGCATGTTCAGAAAAAAAGTTGCTTCAATCTGATCAAGCTGTACAGATGGTGTCAGGGGCTATGATCCTGACACCATACAGACCTTGGTTTCTCCAACAAGGCAAATTTTTTTTCTGAAGGACTTGGGCAGTTTATTCTTTCACATTATGATAGTAGACACTGTACCTGTTATGCGTGTGAAATATGGGGTTCCTAGTGTAATATTAAGGGTAATTTATCCATGAAAGATTCCCAAATGGACACCACTGACATTTGGGAATCCTTGACTAAAATTCAAATTTTGGAACTAATTTTGAAGGTCTTGCCATTGACCAATGTGCACAAAAATCTCACCACACGTTGTTTGTAATGTCCACTTTAACCTAGAAGTGGTTGCAAGTTTCTAGCTTTAGTGAAAGGGTCATGAAGCCATGAAAATGTTAAGAAAGGTCACATAGGTCACACTGTCCATTTGGGAATCAAAAAAGATTCCCAAATGGGCATCCCATTTTTGACATTTCCTATCAAAGTAGAGTATTGTGCCTTGGTGTGTGGGGGTCTTAGAATGCCCCAAGACCTGCTAGAAGGGTCCTGAGTTGATTGCACCTTTGCAAGTACCAGAACCATACTGTCCCATTTGGGAATCAAAAAAGATTCCCAAATGGGCATCCCAATTTTTTACATTTCCTATCAAAGTACAGTCTTGTGCCTTGGTGTGTGGGGGTATTAGCATGCCCCAAGACCAGCTAGAGAGGTCCTGTGTTGATTGGACCTTTGCAATTATGAATAAAACATACTGTACATTTGGGAATCCCTATTGGATTTGAATGGTGACATTGGGGTCTCTTTCTGACACTTGGGACTCGCAGGGGGGGCGTCCATATGGGACTCTTTTGACATTGGGGAATCCCCATTGGGGACTCTTTTGACATTTGGGAATCTTTCACAAATTGCACATTTTTGACATTTCCTATCAAAGTAGAGTATTGTGCCTTGGTGTGTGGGGGTCTTAGCATGCCCCAAGACCAGCTAGAGGGGTCCTGAGTTGATTGCAGCTTTGCAAGTACCAGAACCATACTGTCCCATTTGGGAATCAAAAAAGATTCCCAAATGGGCATCTCCATTTTTGACATTTCCTATCAAAGTACAGTCTTGTGCCTTGGTGTGTGGGGGTCTTAGCATGCCCCAAGACCAGCTAGAGGGGTCCTGAGTTGATTGCACCTTTGCAAGTATGAAAAAAACATACTGTACATTTGGGAATCCCTATTGGATTTCAATGGTGACATTTGGGAATCTTTGTGACATATGGGAATCCCCATTGGGGACTCTTTTGACATTTGGGAATCCCTATTGGATTTGAATGGTGACATTGGGGTCTCTTTCTGACACTTGGGACTCGCAGGGGGGGCGTCCATATGGGACTCTTTTGACATTGGGGAATCCCCATTGGGGACTCTTTTGACATTTGGGAATCTTTCACAAATTGCACATTTTTGACATTTCCTATCAAAGTAGAGTATTGTGCCTTGGTGTGTGGGGTTCTTAGCATGCCCCAAGACCAGCTAGAGGGGTCCTGAGATGATTGCAGCTTTGCAAGTACCAGAACCATACTGTCCCATTTGGGAATCAAAAAAGATTCCCAAATGGGCATCCCAATTTTTGACATTTCCTATCAAAGTACAGTCTTGTGCCTTGGTGTGTGGGGGTCTTAGCATGCCTCAAGACCAGCTAGAGGGGTCCTGAGTTGATTGCACCTTTGCAAGTATGAAAAAAACATACTGTACATTTGGGAATCCCTATTGGATTTCAATGGTGACATTTGGGAATCTTTGTGACATATGGGAATCCCCATTGGGGACTCTTTTGACATTTGGGAATCCCTATTGGATTTGAATGGTGACATTGGGGTCTCTTTCTGACACTTGGGACTCGCAGGGGGGGCGTCCATATGGGACTCTTTTGACATTGGGGAATCCCCATTGGGGACTCTTTTGACATTTGGGAATCTTTCACAAATTGCACATTTTTGACATTATCTATCAAAGTAGAGTATTGTGCCTTGGTGTGTGGGGGTCTTAGCATGCCTCAAGACCAGCTAGAGGGGTCCTGAGTTGATTGCACCTTTGCAAGTATGAAAAAAACATACTGTACATTTGGGAATCCCTATTGGATTTCAATGGTGACATTTGGGAATCTTTGTGACATATGGGAATCCCCATTGGGGACTCTTTTGACATTTGGGAATCCCTATTGGATTTGAATGGTGACATTGGGGTCTCTTTCTGACACTTGGGACTCGCAGGGGGGGCGTCCATATGGGACTCTTTTGACATTGGGGAATCCCCATTGGGGACTCTTTTGACATTTGGGAATCTTTCACAAATTGCACATTTTTGACATTTCCTATCAAAGTAGAGTATTGTGCCTTGGTGTGTGGGGGTCTTAGCATGCCCCAAGACCAGCTAGAGGGGTCCTGAGTTGATTGCACCTTTGCAAGTACCAGAACCATACTGTCCCATTTGGGAATCAAAAAAGATTCCCAAATGGGCATCCCAATTTTTGACATTTCCTATCAAAGTACAGTCTTGTGCCTTGGTGTGTGGGGGTCTTAGCATGCCCCAAGACCAGCTAGAGAGGTCCTGTGTTTATTGGACCGTTGGAATTATGAATAAAACATACTGTACATTTGGGAATCCCTATTGGATTTGAATGGTGACATTGGGGTCTCTTTCTGACACTTGGGACTCGCAGGGGGGGCGTACATATGGGACTCTTTTGACATTGGGGACTCCCCATTGGGGACTCTTTTGACATTTGGGAATCTTTCACAAATTGCACATTTTTGACATTTCCTATCAAAGTACAGTCTTGTGCCTTGGTGTGTGGGGGTCTTAGCATGCCCCAAGACCAGCTAGACGGGTCCTGAGTTGATTGCACCTTTGCAAGTACCAGAACCATACTGTCCCATTTGGGAATCAAAAAAGATTCCCAAATGGGCATCCCAATTTTTTACATTTCCTATCAAAGTACAGTCTTGTGCCTTGGTGTGTGGGGGTATTAGCATGCCCCAAGACCAGCTAGAGAGGTCCTGTGTTGATTGGACCTTTGCAATTATGAATAAAACATACTGTACATTTGGGAATCCCTATTGGATTTGAATGGTGACATTGGGGTCTCTTTCTGACACTTGGGACTCGCAGGGGGGGCGTCCATATGGGACTCTTTTGACATTGGGGAATCCCCATTTGGGACTCTTTTGACATTTGGGAATCTTTCACAAATTGCACATTTTTGACATTTCCTATCAAAGTACAGTCTTGTGCCTTGGTGTGTGGGGGTCTTAGCATGCCCCAAGACCAGCTAGACGGGTCCTGAGTTGATTGCACCTTTGCAAGTACCAGAACCATACTTTCCCATTTGGGAATCAAAAAAGATTCCCAAATGGGCATCCCATTTTTGACATTTCCTATCAAAGTACAGTCTTGTGCCTTGGTGTGTGGGGGTCTTAGCATGCCTTAAGACCAGCTAGAGGGGTCCTGAGTTGATTGCACCTTTGCAAGTACCAGAACCATACTCTCCCATTTGGGAATCAAAAAAGATTCCCAAATGGGCATCCCATTTTTGACATTTCCTATCAAAGTACAGTCTTGTGCCTTGGTGTGTGGGGGTCTTAGCATGCCCCAAGACCAGCTAGAGGGGTCCTGAGTTGATTGCACCTTTGCAAGTACCAGAACCATACTGTCCCATTTGGGAATCAAAAAAGATTCCCAAATGGGCATCCCAATTTTTGACATTTCCTATCAAAGTACAGTCTTGTGCCTTGGTGTGTGGGGGTCTTAGCATGCCCCAAGACCAGCTAGAGAGGTCCTGTGTTTATTGGACCGTTGGAATTATGAATAAAACATACTGTACATTTGGGAATCCCTATTGGATTTGAATGGTGACATTGGGGTCTCTTTCTGACACTTGGGACTCGCAGGGGGGGCGTACATATGGGACTCTTTTGACATTGGGGACTCCCCATTGGGGACTCTTTTGACATTTGGGAATCTTTCACAAATTGCACATTTTTGACATTTCCTATCAAAGTACAGTCTTGTGCCTTGGTGTGTGGGGGTCTTAGCATGCCCCAAGACCAGCTAGACGGGTCCTGAGTTGATTGCACCTTTGCAAGTACCAGAACCATACTGTCCCATTTGGGAATCAGAAAAGATTCCCAAATGGGCATCCCAATTTTTTACATTTCCTATCAAAGTACAGTCTTGTGCCTTGGTGTGTGGGGGTATTAGCATGCCCCAAGACCAGCTAGAGAGGTCCTGTGTTGATTGGACCTTTGCAATTATGAATAAAACATACTGTACATTTGGGAATCCCTATTGGATTTGAATGGTGACATTGGGGTCTCTTTCTGACACTTGGGACTCGCAGGGGGGGCGTCCATATGGGACTCTTTTGACATTGGGGAATCCCCATTTGGGACTCTTTTGACATTTGGGAATCTTTCACAAATTGCACATTTTTGACATTTCCTATCAAAGTACAGTCTTGTGCCTTGGTGTGTGGGGGTCTTAGCATGCCCCAAGACCAGCTAGACGGGTCCTGAGTTGATTGCACCTTTGCAAGTACCAGAACCATACTTTCCCATTTGGGAATCAAAAAAGATTCCCAAATGGGCATCCCATTTTTGACATTTCCTATCAAAGTACAGTCTTGTGCCTTGGTGTGTGGGGGTCTTAGCATGCCTTAAGACCAGCTAGAGGGGTCCTGAGTTGATTGCACCTTTGCAAGTACCAGAACCATACTCTCCCATTTGGGAATCAAAAAAGATTCCCAAATGGGCATCCCATTTTTGACATTTCCTATCAAAGTACAGTCTTGTGCCTTGGTGTGTGGGGGTCTTAGCATGCCCCAAGACCAGCTAGAGGGGTCCTGAGTTGATTGCACCTTTGCAAGTACCAGAACCATACTTTCCCATTTGGGAATCAAAAAAGATTCCCAAATGGGCATCCCATTTTTGACATTTCCTATCAAAGTACAGTCTTGTGCCTTGGTGTGTGGGGGTCTTAGCATGCCTTAAGACCAGCTAGAGGGGTCCTGAGTTGATTGCACCTTTGCAAGTACCAGAACCATACTTTCCCATTTGGGAATCAAAAAAGATTCCCAAATGGGCATCCCATTTTTGACATTTCCTATCAAAGTACAGTCTTGTGCCTTGGTGTGTGGGGGTCTTAGCATGCCTTAAGACCAGCTAGAGGGGTCCTGAGTTGATTGCACCTTTGCAAGTACCAGAACCATACTGTCCCATTTGGGAATCAAGAAAGATTCCCAAATGGGCATCCCACATCAAAATTGTCAGTGTTCCCATGCAGGCATGCTAGCTCCTAGCGGGTCCGATCCAAGACCGTCCTGCTCCATTTGAGTGTGGTAACAACATATTAAAAAATCAGCATGATTGCATGTTCAGAAAAAAAGTTGCTTCAATCTGATCAAGCTGTACAGATGGTGTCAGGGGCTATGATCCTGACACCATACAGACCTTGGTTTCTCCAACAAGGCAAATTTTTTTTCTGAAGGACTTGGGCAGTTTATTCTTTCACATTATGATAGTAGACACTGTACCTGTTATGCGTGTGAAATATGGGGTTCCTAGTGTAATATTAAGGGTAATTTATCCATGAAAGATTCCCAAATGGACACCACTGACATTTGGGAATCCTTGACTAAAATTCAAACTTTGGAACTAATTTTGAAGGTCTTGCCATTGACCAATGTGCACAAAAATCTCACCACACGTTGTTTGTAATGTCCACTTTAACCTAGAAGTGGTTGCAAGTTTCTAGCTTTAGTGAAAGGGTCATGAAGCCATGAAAATGTTAAGAAAGGTCACATAGGTCACACTGTCCATTTGGGAATCAAAAAAGATTCCCAAATGGGCATCCCATTTTTGACATTTCCTATCAAAGTAGAGTATTGTGCCTTGGTGTGTGGGGGTCTTAGAATGCCCCAAGACCTGCTAGAAGGGTCCTGAGTTGATTGCACCTTTGCAAGTACCAGAACCATACTGTCCCATTTGGGAATCAAAAAAGATTCCCAAATGGCCATCCCAATTTTTTACATTTCCTATCAAAGTACAGTCTTGTGCCTTGGTGTGTGGGGGTATTAGCATGCCCCAAGACCAGCTAGAGAGGTCCTGTGTTGATTGGACCTTTGCAATTATGAATAAAACATACTGTACATTTGGGAATCCCTATTGGATTTGAATGGTGACATTGGGGTCTCTTTCTGACACTTGGGACTCGCAGGGGGGGCGTCCATATGGGACTCTTTTGACATTGGGGAATCCCCATTGGGGACTCTTTTGACATTTGGGAATCTTTCACAAATTGCACATTTTTGACATTTCCTATCAAAGTAGAGTATTGTGCCTTGGTGTGTGGGGGTCTTAGCATGCCCCAAGACCAGCTAGAGGGGTCCTGAGTTGATTGCACCTTTGCAAGTACCAGAACCATACTGTCCCATTTGGGAATCAAAAAAGATTCCCAAATGGGCATCCCAATTTTTGACATTTCCTATCAAAGTACAGTCTTGTGCCTTGGTGTGTGGGGGTCTTAGCATGCCCCAAGACCAGCTAGAGGGGTCCTGAGTTGATTGCACCTTTGCAAGTATGAAAAAAACATACTGTACATTTGGGAATCCCTATTGGATTTCAATGGTGACATTTGGGAATCTTTGTGACATATGGGAATCCCCATTGGGGACTCTTTTGACATTTGGGAATCCCTATTGGATTTGAATGGTGACATTGGGGTCTCTTTCTGACACTTGGGACTCGCAGGGGGGGCGTCCATATGGGACTCTTTTGACATTGGGGAATCCCCATTGGGGACTCTTTTGACATTTGGGAATCTTTCACAAATTGCACATTTTTGACATTTCCTATCAAAGTAGAGTATTGTGCCTTGGTGTGTGGGGGTCTTAGCATGCCCCAAGACCAGCTAGAGGGGTCCTGAGTTGATTGCACCTTTGCAAGTACCAGAACCATACTGTCCCATTTGGGAATCAAAAAAGATTCCCAAATGGGCATCCCAATTTTTGACATTTCCTATCAAAGTACAGTCTTGTGCCTTGGTGTGTGGGGGTCTTAGCATGCCCCAAGACCAGCTAGAGGGGTCCTGAGTTGATTGCACCTTTGCAAGTATGAAAAAAACATACTGTACATTTGGGAATCCCTATTGGATTTCAATGGTGACATTTGGGAATCTTTGTGACATATGGGAATCCCCATTGGGGACTCTTTTGACATTTGGGAATCCCTATTGGATTTGAATGGTGACATTGGGGTCTCTTTCTGACACTTGGGACTCGCAGGGGGGGCGTCCATATGGGACTCTTTTGACATTGGGGAATCCCCATTGGGGACTCTTTTGACATTTGGGAATCTTTCACAAATTGCACATTTTTGACATTATCTATCAAAGTAGAGTATTGTGCCTTGGTGTGTGGGGGTCTTAGCATGCCTCAAGACCAGCTAGAGGGGTCCTGAGTTGATTGCACCTTTGCAAGTATGAAAAAAACATACTGTACATTTGGGAATCCCTATTGGATTTCAATGGTGACATTTGGGAATCTTTGTGACATATGGGAATCCCCATTGGGGACTCTTTTGACATTTGGGAATCCCTATTGGATTTGAATGGTGACATTGGGGTCTCTTTCTGACACTTGGGACTCGCAGGGGGGGCGTCCATATGGGACTCTTTTGACATTGGGGAATCCCCATTGGGGACTCTTTTGACATTTGGGAATCTTTCACAAATTGCACATTTTTGACATTTCCTATCAAAGTAGAGTATTGTGCCTTGGTGTGTGGGGGTCTTAGCATGCCCCAAGACCAGCTAGAGGGGTCCTGAGTTGATTGCACCTTTGCAAGTACCAGAACCATACTGTCCCATTTGGGAATCAAAAAAGATTCCCAAATGGGCATCCCAATTTTTGACATTTCCTATCAAAGTACAGTCTTGTGCCTTGGTGTGTGGGGGTCTTAGCATGCCCCAAGACCAGCTAGAGAGGTCCTGTGTTTATTGGACCGTTGGAATTATGAATAAAACATACTGTACATTTGGGAATCCCTATTGGATTTGAATGGTGACATTGGGGTCTCTTTCTGACACTTGGGACTCGCAGGGGGGGCGTACATATGGGACTCTTTTGACATTGGGGACTCCCCATTGGGGACTCTTTTGACATTTGGGAATCTTTCACAAATTGCACATTTTTGACATTTCCTATCAAAGTACAGTCTTGTGCCTTGGTGTGTGGGGGTCTTAGCATGCCCCAAGACCAGCTAGACGGGTCCTGAGTTGATTGCACCTTTGCAAGTACCAGAACCATACTGTCCCATTTGGGAATCAAAAAAGATTCCCAAATGGGCATCCCAATTTTTTACATTTCCTATCAAAGTACAGTCTTGTGCCTTGGTGTGTGGGGGTATTAGCATGCCCCAAGACCAGCTAGAGAGGTCCTGTGTTGATTGGACCTTTGCAATTATGAATAAAACATACTGTACATTTGGGAATCCCTATTGGATTTGAATGGTGACATTGGGGTCTCTTTCTGACACTTGGGACTCGCAGGGGGGGCGTCCATATGGGACTCTTTTGACATTGGGGAATCCCCATTTGGGACTCTTTTGACATTTGGGAATCTTTCACAAATTGCACATTTTTGACATTTCCTATCAAAGTACAGTCTTGTGCCTTGGTGTGTGGGGGTCTTAGCATGCCCCAAGACCAGCTAGACGGGTCCTGAGTTGATTGCACCTTTGCAAGTACCAGAACCATACTTTCCCATTTGGGAATCAAAAAAGATTCCCAAATGGGCATCCCATTTTTGACATTTCCTATCAAAGTACAGTCTTGTGCCTTGGTGTGTGGGGGTCTTAGCATGCCTTAAGACCAGCTAGAGGGGTCCTGAGTTGATTGCACCTTTGCAAGTACCAGAACCATACTCTCCCATTTGGGAATCAAAAAAGATTCCCAAATGGGCATCCCATTTTTGACATTTCCTATCAAAGTACAGTCTTGTGCCTTGGTGTGTGGGGGTCTTAGCATGCCCCAAGACCAGCTAGAGGGGTCCTGAGTTGATTGCACCTTTGCAAGTACCAGAACCATACTGTCCCATTTGGGAATCAAAAAAGATTCCCAAATGGGCATCCCAATTTTTGACATTTCCTATCAAAGTACAGTCTTGTGCCTTGGTGTGTGGGGGTCTTAGCATGCCCCAAGACCAGCTAGAGAGGTCCTGTGTTTATTGGACCGTTGGAATTATGAATAAAACATACTGTACATTTGGGAATCCCTATTGGATTTGAATGGTGACATTGGGGTCTCTTTCTGACACTTGGGACTCGCAGGGGGGGCGTACATATGGGACTCTTTTGACATTGGGGACTCCCCATTGGGGACTCTTTTGACATTTGGGAATCTTTCACAAATTGCACATTTTTGACATTTCCTATCAAAGTACAGTCTTGTGCCTTGGTGTGTGGGGGTCTTAGCATGCCCCAAGACCAGCTAGACGGGTCCTGAGTTGATTGCACCTTTGCAAGTACCAGAACCATACTGTCCCATTTGGGAATCAGAAAAGATTCCCAAATGGGCATCCCAATTTTTTACATTTCCTATCAAAGTACAGTCTTGTGCCTTGGTGTGTGGGGGTATTAGCATGCCCCAAGACCAGCTAGAGAGGTCCTGTGTTGATTGGACCTTTGCAATTATGAATAAAACATACTGTACATTTGGGAATCCCTATTGGATTTGAATGGTGACATTGGGGTCTCTTTCTGACACTTGGGACTCGCAGGGGGGGCGTCCATATGGGACTCTTTTGACATTGGGGAATCCCCATTTGGGACTCTTTTGACATTTGGGAATCTTTCACAAATTGCACATTTTTGACATTTCCTATCAAAGTACAGTCTTGTGCCTTGGTGTGTGGGGGTCTTAGCATGCCCCAAGACCAGCTAGACGGGTCCTGAGTTGATTGCACCTTTGCAAGTACCAGAACCATACTTTCCCATTTGGGAATCAAAAAAGATTCCCAAATGGGCATCCCATTTTTGACATTTCCTATCAAAGTACAGTCTTGTGCCTTGGTGTGTGGGGGTCTTAGCATGCCTTAAGACCAGCTAGAGGGGTCCTGAGTTGATTGCACCTTTGCAAGTACCAGAACCATACTCTCCCATTTGGGAATCAAAAAAGATTCCCAAATGGGCATCCCATTTTTGACATTTCCTATCAAAGTACAGTCTTGTGCCTTGGTGTGTGGGGGTCTTAGCATGCCCCAAGACCAGCTAGAGGGGTCCTGAGTTGATTGCACCTTTGCAAGTACCAGAACCATACTTTCCCATTTGGGAATCAAAAAAGATTCCCAAATGGGCATCCCATTTTTGACATTTCCTATCAAAGTACAGTCTTGTGCCTTGGTGTGTGGGGGTCTTAGCATGCCTTAAGACCAGCTAGAGGGGTCCTGAGTTGATTGCACCTTTGCAAGTACCAGAACCATACTTTCCCATTTGGGAATCAAAAAAGATTCCCAAATGGGCATCCCATTTTTGACATTTCCTATCAAAGTACAGTCTTGTGCCTTGGTGTGTGGGGGTCTTAGCATGCCTTAAGACCAGCTAGAGGGGTCCTGAGTTGATTGCACCTTTGCAAGTACCAGAACCATACTGTCCCATTTGGGAATCAAGAAAGATTCCCAAATGGGCATCCCACATCAAAATTGTCAGTGTTCCCATGCAGGCATGCTAGCTCCTAGCGGGTCCGATCCAAGACCGTCCTGCTCCATTTGAGTGTGGTAACAACATATTAAAAAATCAGCATGATTGCATGTTCAGAAAAAAAGTTGCTTCAATCTGATCAAGCTGTACAGATGGTGTCAGGGGCTATGATCCTGACACCATACAGACCTTGGTTTCTCCAACAAGGCAAATTTTTTTTCTGAAGGACTTGGGCAGTTTATTCTTTCACATTATGATAGTAGACACTGTACCTGTTATGCGTGTGAAATATGGGGTTCCTAGTGTAATATTAAGGGTAATTTATCCATGAAAGATTCCCAAATGGACACCACTGACATTTGGGAATCCTTGACTAAAATTCAAACTTTGGAACTAATTTTGAAGGTCTTGCCATTGACCAATGTGCACAAAAATCTCACCACACGTTGTTTGTAATGTCCACTTTAACCTAGAAGTGGTTGCAAGTTTCTAGCTTTAGTGAAAGGGTCATGAAGCCATGAAAATGTTAAGAAAGGTCACATAGGTCACACTGTCCATTTGGGAATCAAAAAAGATTCCCAAATGGGCATCCCATTTTTGACATTTCCTATCAAAGTAGAGTATTGTGCCTTGGTGTGTGGGGGTCTTAGAATGCCCCAAGACCTGCTAGAAGGGTCCTGAGTTGATTGCACCTTTGCAAGTACCAGAACCATACTGTCCCATTTGGGAATCAAAAAAGATTCCCAAATGGCCATCCCAATTTTTTACATTTCCTATCAAAGTACAGTCTTGTGCCTTGGTGTGTGGGGGTATTAGCATGCCCCAAGACCAGCTAGAGAGGTCCTGTGTTGATTGGACCTTTGCAATTATGAATAAAACATACTGTACATTTGGGAATCCCTATTGGATTTGAATGGTGACATTGGGGTCTCTTTCTGACACTTGGGACTCGCAGGGGGGGCGTCCATATGGGACTCTTTTGACATTGGGGAATCCCCATTGGGGACTCTTTTGACATTTGGGAATCTTTCACAAATTGCACATTTTTGACATTTCCTATCAAAGTAGAGTATTGTGCCTTGGTGTGTGGGGGTCTTAGCATGCCCCAAGACCAGCTAGAGGGGTCCTGAGTTGATTGCACCTTTGCAAGTACCAGAACCATACTGTCCCATTTGGGAATCAAAAAAGATTCCCAAATGGGCATCCCAATTTTTGACATTTCCTATCAAAGTACAGTCTTGTGCCTTGGTGTGTGGGGGTCTTAGCATGCCCCAAGACCAGCTAGAGGGGTCCTGAGTTGATTGCACCTTTGCAAGTATGAAAAAAACATACTGTACATTTGGGAATCCCTATTGGATTTCAATGGTGACATTTGGGAATCTTTGTGACATATGGGAATCCCCATTGGGGACTCTTTTGACATTTGGGAATCCCTATTGGATTTGAATGGTGACATTGGGGTCTCTTTCTGACACTTGGGACTCGCAGGGGGGGCGTCCATATGGGACTCTTTTGACATTGGGGAATCCCCATTGGGGACTCTTTTGACATTTGGGAATCTTTCACAAATTGCACATTTTTGACATTTCCTATCAAAGTAGAGTATTGTGCCTTGGTGTGTGGGGGTCTTAGCATGCCCCAAGACCAGCTAGAGGGGTCCTGAGTTGATTGCACCTTTGCAAGTACCAGAACCATACTGTCCCATTTGGGAATCAAAAAAGATTCCCAAATGGGCATCCCAATTTTTGACATTTCCTATCAAAGTACAGTCTTGTGCCTTGGTGTGTGGGGGTCTTAGCATGCCCCAAGACCAGCTAGAGGGGTCCTGAGTTGATTGCACCTTTGCAAGTATGAAAAAAACATACTGTACATTTGGGAATCCCTATTGGATTTCAATGGTGACATTTGGGAATCTTTGTGACATATGGGAATCCCCATTGGGGACTCTTTTGACATTTGGGAATCCCTATTGGATTTGAATGGTGACATTGGGGTCTCTTTCTGACACTTGGGACTCGCAGGGGGGGCGTCCATATGGGACTCTTTTGACATTGGGGAATCCCCATTGGGGACTCTTTTGACATTTGGGAATCTTTCACAAATTGCACATTTTTGACATTATCTATCAAAGTAGAGTATTGTGCCTTGGTGTGTGGGGGTCTTAGCATGCCTCAAGACCAGCTAGAGGGGTCCTGAGTTGATTGCACCTTTGCAAGTATGAAAAAAACATACTGTACATTTGGGAATCCCTATTGGATTTCAATGGTGACATTTGGGAATCTTTGTGACATATGGGAATCCCCATTGGGGACTCTTTTGACATTTGGGAATCCCTATTGGATTTGAATGGTGACATTGGGGTCTCTTTCTGACACTTGGGACTCGCAGGGGGGGCGTCCATATGGGACTCTTTTGACATTGGGGAATCCCCATTGGGGACTCTTTTGACATTTGGGAATCTTTCACAAATTGCACATTTTTGACATTTCCTATCAAAGTAGAGTATTGTGCCTTGGTGTGTGGGGGTCTTAGCATGCCCCAAGACCAGCTAGAGGGGTCCTGAGTTGATTGCACCTTTGCAAGTACCAGAACCATACTGTCCCATTTGGGAATCAAAAAAGATTCCCAAATGGGCATCCCAATTTTTGACATTTCCTATCAAAGTACAGTCTTGTGCCTTGGTGTGTGGGGGTCTTAGCATGCCCCAAGACCAGCTAGAGAGGTCCTGTGTTTATTGGACCGTTGGAATTATGAATAAAACATACTGTACATTTGGGAATCCCTATTGGATTTGAATGGTGACATTGGGGTCTCTTTCTGACACTTGGGACTCGCAGGGGGGGCGTACATATGGGACTCTTTTGACATTGGGGACTCCCCATTGGGGACTCTTTTGACATTTGGGAATCTTTCACAAATTGCACATTTTTGACATTTCCTATCAAAGTACAGTCTTGTGCCTTGGTGTGTGGGGGTCTTAGCATGCCCCAAGACCAGCTAGACGGGTCCTGAGTTGATTGCACCTTTGCAAGTACCAGAACCATACTGTCCCATTTGGGAATCAAAAAAGATTCCCAAATGGGCATCCCAATTTTTTACATTTCCTATCAAAGTACAGTCTTGTGCCTTGGTGTGTGGGGGTATTAGCATGCCCCAAGACCAGCTAGAGAGGTCCTGTGTTGATTGGACCTTTGCAATTATGAATAAAACATACTGTACATTTGGGAATCCCTATTGGATTTGAATGGTGACATTGGGGTCTCTTTCTGACACTTGGGACTCGCAGGGGGGGCGTCCATATGGGACTCTTTTGACATTGGGGAATCCCCATTTGGGACTCTTTTGACATTTGGGAATCTTTCACAAATTGCACATTTTTGACATTTCCTATCAAAGTACAGTCTTGTGCCTTGGTGTGTGGGGGTCTTAGCATGCCCCAAGACCAGCTAGACGGGTCCTGAGTTGATTGCACCTTTGCAAGTACCAGAACCATACTTTCCCATTTGGGAATCAAAAAAGATTCCCAAATGGGCATCCCATTTTTGACATTTCCTATCAAAGTACAGTCTTGTGCCTTGGTGTGTGGGGGTCTTAGCATGCCTTAAGACCAGCTAGAGGGGTCCTGAGTTGATTGCACCTTTGCAAGTACCAGAACCATACTCTCCCATTTGGGAATCAAAAAAGATTCCCAAATGGGCATCCCATTTTTGACATTTCCTATCAAAGTACAGTCTTGTGCCTTGGTGTGTGGGGGTCTTAGCATGCCCCAAGACCAGCTAGAGGGGTCCTGAGTTGATTGCACCTTTGCAAGTACCAGAACCATACTGTCCCATTTGGGAATCAAAAAAGATTCCCAAATGGGCATCCCAATTTTTGACATTTCCTATCAAAGTACAGTCTTGTGCCTTGGTGTGTGGGGGTCTTAGCATGCCCCAAGACCAGCTAGAGAGGTCCTGTGTTTATTGGACCGTTGGAATTATGAATAAAACATACTGTACATTTGGGAATCCCTATTGGATTTGAATGGTGACATTGGGGTCTCTTTCTGACACTTGGGACTCGCAGGGGGGGCGTACATATGGGACTCTTTTGACATTGGGGACTCCCCATTGGGGACTCTTTTGACATTTGGGAATCTTTCACAAATTGCACATTTTTGACATTTCCTATCAAAGTACAGTCTTGTGCCTTGGTGTGTGGGGGTCTTAGCATGCCCCAAGACCAGCTAGACGGGTCCTGAGTTGATTGCACCTTTGCAAGTACCAGAACCATACTGTCCCATTTGGGAATCAGAAAAGATTCCCAAATGGGCATCCCAATTTTTTACATTTCCTATCAAAGTACAGTCTTGTGCCTTGGTGTGTGGGGGTATTAGCATGCCCCAAGACCAGCTAGAGAGGTCCTGTGTTGATTGGACCTTTGCAATTATGAATAAAACATACTGTACATTTGGGAATCCCTATTGGATTTGAATGGTGACATTGGGGTCTCTTTCTGACACTTGGGACTCGCAGGGGGGGCGTCCATATGGGACTCTTTTGACATTGGGGAAT
This sequence comes from Borostomias antarcticus, assembly GCF_949987555.1. Classification (NCBI taxonomy): domain Eukaryota; kingdom Metazoa; phylum Chordata; class Actinopteri; order Stomiiformes; family Stomiidae; genus Borostomias; species Borostomias antarcticus. The sequence goes on from NW_028176779.1 coordinate 139,103, forward strand.
CCCCATTTGGGACTCTTTTGACATTTGGGAATCTTTCACAAATTGCACATTTTTGACATTTCCTATCAAAGTACAGTCTTGTGCCTTGGTGTGTGGGGGTCTTAGCATGCCCCAAGACCAGCTAGACGGGTCCTGAGTTGATTGCACCTTTGCAAGTACCAGAACCATACTTTCCCATTTGGGAATCAAAAAAGATTCCCAAATGGGCATCCCATTTTTGACATTTCCTATCAAAGTACAGTCTTGTGCCTTGGTGTGTGGGGGTCTTAGCATGCCTTAAGACCAGCTAGAGGGGTCCTGAGTTGATTGCACCTTTGCAAGTACCAGAACCATACTCTCCCATTTGGGAATCAAAAAAGATTCCCAAATGGGCATCCCATTTTTGACATTTCCTATCAAAGTACAGTCTTGTGCCTTGGTGTGTGGGGGTCTTAGCATGCCCCAAGACCAGCTAGAGGGGTCCTGAGTTGATTGCACCTTTGCAAGTACCAGAACCATACTTTCCCATTTGGGAATCAAAAAAGATTCCCAAATGGGCATCCCATTTTTGACATTTCCTATCAAAGTACAGTCTTGTGCCTTGGTGTGTGGGGGTCTTAGCATGCCTTAAGACCAGCTAGAGGGGTCCTGAGTTGATTGCACCTTTGCAAGTACCAGAACCATACTTTCCCATTTGGGAATCAAAAAAGATTCCCAAATGGGCATCCCATTTTTGACATTTCCTATCAAAGTACAGTCTTGTGCCTTGGTGTGTGGGGGTCTTAGCATGCCTTAAGACCAGCTAGAGGGGTCCTGAGTTGATTGCACCTTTGCAAGTACCAGAACCATACTGTCCCATTTGGGAATCAAGAAAGATTCCCAAATGGGCATCCCACATCAAAATTGTCAGTGTTCCCATGCAGGCATGCTAGCTCCTAGCGGGTCCGATCCAAGACCGTCCTGCTCCATTTGAGTGTGGTAACAACATATTAAAAAATCAGCATGATTGCATGTTCAGAAAAAAAGTTGCTTCAATCTGATCAAGCTGTACAGATGGTGTCAGGGGCTATGATCCTGACACCATACAGACCTTGGTTTCTCCAACAAGGCAATTTTTTTTTCTGAAGGACTTGGGCAGTTTATTCTTTCACATTATGATAGTAGACACTGTACCTGTTATGCGTGTGAAATATGGGGTTCCTAGTGTAATATTAAGGGTAATTTATCCATGAAAGATTCCCAAATGGACACCACTGACATTTGGGAATCCTTGACTAAAATTCAAACTTTGGAACTAATTTTGAAGGTCTTGCCATTGACCAATGTGCACAAAAATCTCACCACACGTTGTTTGTAATGTCCACTTTAACCTAGAAGTGGTTGCAAGTTTCTAGCTTTAGTGAAAGGGTCATGAAGCCATGAAAATGTTAAGAAAGGTCACATAGGTCACACTGTCCATTTGGGAATCAAAAAAGATTCCCAAATGGGCATCCCATTTTTGACATTTCCTATCAAAGTAGAGTATTGTGCCTTGGTGTGTGGGGGTCTTAGAATGCCCCAAGACCTGCTAGAAGGGTCCTGAGTTGATTGCACCTTTGCAAGTACCAGAACCATACTGTCCCATTTGGGAATCAAAAAAGATTCCCAAATGGCCATCCCAATTTTTTACATTTCCTATCAAAGTACAGTCTTGTGCCTTGGTGTGTGGGGGTATTAGCATGCCCCAAGACCAGCTAGAGAGGTCCTGTGTTGATTGGACCTTTGCAATTATGAATAAAACATACTGTACATTTGGGAATCCCTATTGGATTTGAATGGTGACATTGGGGTCTCTTTCTGACACTTGGGACTCGCAGGGGGGGCGTCCATATGGGACTCTTTTGACATTGGGGAATCCCCATTGGGGACTCTTTTGACATTTGGGAATCTTTCACAAATTGCACATTTTTGACATTTCCTATCAAAGTAGAGTATTGTGCCTTGGTGTGTGGGGGTCTTAGCATGCCCCAAGACCAGCTAGAGGGGTCCTGAGTTGATTGCACCTTTGCAAGTACCAGAACCATACTGTCCCATTTGGGAATCAAAAAAGATTCCCAAATGGGCATCCCAATTTTTGACATTTCCTATCAAAGTACAGTCTTGTGCCTTGGTGTGTGGGGGTCTTAGCATGCCCCAAGACCAGCTAGAGGGGTCCTGAGTTGATTGCACCTTTGCAAGTATGAAAAAAACATACTGTACATTTGGGAATCCCTATTGGATTTCAATGGTGACATTTGGGAATCTTTGTGACATATGGGAATCCCCATTGGGGACTCTTTTGACATTTGGGAATCCCTATTGGATTTGAATGGTGACATTGGGGTCTCTTTCTGACACTTGGGACTCGCAGGGGGGGCGTCCATATGGGACTCTTTTGACATTGGGGAATCCCCATTGGGGACTCTTTTGACATTTGGGAATCTTTCACAAATTGCACATTTTTGACATTTCCTATCAAAGTAGAGTATTGTGCCTTGGTGTGTGGGGTTCTTAGCATGCCCCAAGACCAGCTAGAGGGGTCCTGAGTTGATTGCAGCTTTGCAAGTACCAGAACCATACTGTCCCATTTGGGAATCAAAAAAGATTCCCAAATGGGCATCCCAATTTTTGACATTTCCTATCAAAGTACAGTCTTGTGCCTTGGTGTGTGGGGGTCTTAGCATGCCCCAAGACCAGCTAGAGGGGTCCTGAGTTGATTGCACCTTTGCAAGTATGAAAAAAACATACTGTACATTTGGGAATCCCTATTGGATTTCAATGGTGACATTTGGGAATCTTTGTGACATATGGGAATCCCCATTGGGGACTCTTTTGACATTTGGGAATCCCTATTGGATTTGAATGGTGACATTGGGGTCTCTTTCTGACACTTGGGACTCGCAGGGGGGGCGTCCATATGGGACTCTTTTGACATTGGGGAATCCCCATTGGGGACTCTTTTGACATTTGGGAATCTTTCACAAATTGCACATTTTTGACATTTCCTATCAAAGTAGAGTATTGTGCCTTGGTGTGTGGGGTTCTTAGCATGCCCCAAGACCAGCTAGAGGGGTCCTGAGTTGATTGCAGCTTTGCAAGTACCAGAACCATACTGTCCCATTTGGGAATCAAAAAAGATTCCCAAATGGGCATCCCAATTTTTGACATTTCCTATCAAAGTACAGTCTTGTGCCTTGGTGTGTGGGGGTCTTAGCATGCCCCAAGACCAGCTAGAGGGGTCCTGAGTTGATTGCACCTTTGCAAGTATGAAAAAAACATACTGTACATTTGGGAATCCCTATTGGATTTCAATGGTGACATTTGGGAATCTTTGTGACATATGGGAATCCCCATTGGGGACTCTTTTGACATCTGGGAATCCCTATTGGATTTGAATGGTGACATTGGGGTCTCTTTCTGACACTTGGGACTCGCAGGGGGGGCGTCCATATGGGACTCTTTTGACATTGGGGAATCCCCATTGGGGACTCTTTTGACATTTGGGAATCTTTCACAAATTGCACATTTTTGACATTTCCTATCAAAGTAGAGTATTGTGCCTTGGTGTGTGGGGGTCTTAGCATGCCCCAAGACCAGCTAGAGGGGTCCTGAGTTGATTGCACCTTTGCAAGTACCAGAACCATACTCTCCCATTTGGGAATCAAAAAAGATTCCCAAATGGGCATCCCAATTTTTGACATTTCCTATCAAAGTACAGTCTTGTGCCTTGGTGTGTGGGGGTCTTAGCATGCCCCAAGACCAGCTAGAGAGGTCCTGTGTTTATTGGACCGTTGGAATTATGAATAAAACATACTGTACATTTGGGAATCCCTATTGGATTTGAATGGTGACATTGGGGTCTCTTTCTGACACTTGGGACTCGCAGGGGGGGCATACATATGGGACTCTTTTGACATTGGGGACTCCCCATTGGGGACTCTTTTGACATTTGGGAATCTTTCACAAATTGCACATTTTTGACATTTCCTATCAAAGTACAGTCTTGTGCCTTGGTGTGTGGGGGTCTTAGCATGCCCCAAGACCAGCTAGACGGGTCCTGAGTTGATTGCACCTTTGCAAGTACCAGAACCATACTGTCCCATTTGGGAATCAAAAAAGATTCCCAAATGGGCATCCCAATTTTTTACATTTCCTATCAAAGTACAGTCTTGTGCCTTGGTGTGTGGGGGTATTAGCATGCCCCAAGACCAGCTAGAGAGGTCCTGTGTTGATTGGACCTTTGCAATTATGAATAAAACATACTGTACATTTGGGAATCCCTATTGGATTTGAATGGTGACATTGGGGTCTCTTTCTGACACTTGGGACTCGCAGGGGGGGCGTCCATATGGGACTCTTTTGACATTGGGGAATCCCCATTGGGGACTCTTTTGACATTTGGGAATCTTTCACAAATTGCACATTTTTGACATTTCCTATCAAAGTAGAGTATTGTGCCTTGGTGTGTGGGGGTCTTAGCATGCCTCAAGACCAGCTAGAGGGGTCCTGAGTTGATTGCACCTTTGCAAGTATGAAAAAAACATACTGTACATTTGGGAATCCCTATTGGATTTCAATGGTGACATTTGGGAATCTTTGTGACATATGGGAATCCCCATTGGGGACTCTTTTGACATTTGGGAATCCCTATTGGATTTGAATGGTGACATTGGGGTCTCTTTCTGACACTTGGGACTCGCAGGGGGGGCGTCCATATGGGACTCTTTTGACATTGGGGAATCCCCATTGGGGACTCTTTTGACATTTGGGAATCTTTCACAAATTGCACATTTTTGACATTTCCTATCAAAGTAGAGTATTGTGCCTTGGTGTGTGGGGGTCTTAGCATGCCCCAAGACCAGCTAGAGGGGTCCTGAGTTGATTGCACCTTTGCAAGTACCAGAACCATACTGTCCCATTTGGGAATCAAAAAAGATTCCCAAATGGGCATCCCAATTTTTGACATTTCCTATCAAAGTACAGTCTTGTGCCTTGGTGTGTGGGGGTCTTAGCATGCCCCAAGACCAGCTAGAGAGGTCCTGTGTTTATTGGACCGTTGGAATTATGAATAAAACATACTGTACATTTGGGAATCCCTATTGGATTTGAATGGTGACATTGGGGTCTCTTTCTGACACTTGGGACTCGCAGGGGGGGCGTACATATGGGACTCTTTTGACATTGGGGACTCCCCATTGGGGACTCTTTTGACATTTGGGAATCTTTCACAAATTGCACATTTTTGACATTTCCTATCAAAGTACAGTCTTGTGCCTTGGTGTGTGGGGGTCTTAGCATGCCCCAAGACCAGCTAGACGGGTCCTGAGTTGATTGCACCTTTGCAAGTACCAGAACCATACTGTCCCATTTGGGAATCAAAAAAGATTCCCAAATGGGCATCCCAATTTTTTACATTTCCTATCAAAGTACAGTCTTGTGCCTTGGTGTGTGGGGGTATTAGCATGCCCCAAGACCAGCTAGAGAGGTCCTGTGTTGATTGGACCTTTGCAATTATGAATAAAACATACTGTACATTTGGGAATCCCTATTGGATTTGAATGGTGACATTGGGGTCTCTTTCTGACACTTGGGACTCGCAGGGGGGGCGTCCATATGGGACTCTTTTGACATTGGGGAATCCCCATTTGGGACTCTTTTGACATTTGGGAATCTTTCACAAATTGCACATTTTTGACATTTCCTATCAAAGTACAGTCTTGTGCCTTGGTGTGTGGGGGTCTTAGCATGCCCCAAGACCAGCTAGACGGGTCCTGAGTTGATTGCACCTTTGCAAGTACCAGAACCATACTTTCCCATTTGGGAATCAAAAAAGATTCCCAAATGGGCATCCCATTTTTGACATTTCCTATCAAAGTACAGTCTTGTGCCTTGGTGTGTGGGGGTCTTAGCATGCCTTAAGACCAGCTAGAGGGGTCCTGAGTTGATTGCACCTTTGCAAGTACCAGAACCATACTCTCCCATTTGGGAATCAAAAAAGATTCCCAAATGGGCATCCCATTTTTGACATTTCCTATCAAAGTACAGTCTTGTGCCTTGGTGTGTGGGGGTCTTAGCATGCCCCAAGACCAGCTAGAGGGGTCCTGAGTTGATTGCACCTTTGCAAGTACCAGAACCATACTGTCCCATTTGGGAATCAAAAAAGATTCCCAAATGGGCATCCCAATTTTTGACATTTCCTATCAAAGTACAGTCTTGTGCCTTGGTGTGTGGGGGTCTTAGCATGCCCCAAGACCAGCTAGAGAGGTCCTGTGTTTATTGGACCGTTGGAATTATGAATAAAACATACTGTACATTTGGGAATCCCTATTGGATTTGAATGGTGACATTGGGGTCTCTTTCTGACACTTGGGACTCGCAGGGGGGGTGTACATATGGGACTCTTTTGACATTGGGGACTCCCCATTGGGGACTCTTTTGACATTTGGGAATCTTTCACAAATTGCACATTTTTGACATTTCCTATCAAAGTACAGTCTTGTGCCTTGGTGTGTGGGGGTCTTAGCATGCCCCAAGACCAGCTAGACGGGTCCTGAGTTGATTGCACCTTTGCAAGTACCAGAACCATACTGTCCCATTTGGGAATCAGAAAAGATTCCCAAATGGGCATCCCAATTTTTTACATTTCCTATCAAAGTACAGTCTTGTGCCTTGGTGTGTGGGGGTATTAGCATGCCCCAAGACCAGCTAGAGAGGTCCTGTGTTGATTGGACCTTTGCAATTATGAATAAAACATACTGTACATTTGGGAATCCCTATTGGATTTGAATGGTGACATTGGGGTCTCTTTCTGACACTTGGGACTCGCAGGGGGGGCGTCCATATGGGACTCTTTTGACATTGGGGAATCCCCATTTGGGACTCTTTTGACATTTGGGAATCTTTCACAAATTGCACATTTTTGACATTTCCTATCAAAGTACAGTCTTGTGCCTTGGTGTGTGGGGGTCTTAGCATGCTCCAAGACCAGCTAGAGGGGTCCTGAGTTGATTGCACCTTTGCAAGTACCAGAACCATACTTTCCCATTTGGGAATCAAAAAAGATTCCCAAATGGGCATCCCATTTTTGACATTTCCTATCAAAGTACAGTCTTGTGCCTTGGTGTGTGGGGGTCTTAGCATGCCTTAAGACCAGCTAGAGGGGTCCTGAGTTGATTGCACCTTTGCAAGTACCAGAACCATACTGTCCCATTTGGGAATCAAGAAAGATTCCCAAATGGGCATCCCACATCAAAATTGTCAGTGTTCCCATGCAGGCATGCTAGCTCCTAGCGGGTCCGATCCAAGACCGTCCTGCTCCATTTGAGTGTGGTAACAACATATTAAAAAATCAGCATGATTGCATGTTCAGAAAAAAAGTTGCTTCAATCTGATCAAGCTGTACAGATGGTGTCAGGGGCTATGATCCTGACACCATACAGACCTTGGTTTCTCCAACAAGGCAAATTTTTTTTCTGAAGGACTTGGGCAGTTTATTCTTTCACATTATGATAGTAGACACTGTACCTGTTATGCGTGTGAAATATGGGGTTCCTAGTGTAATATTAAGGGTAATTTATCCATGAAAGATTCCCAAATGGACACCACTGACATTTGGGAATCCTTGACTAAAATTCAAACTTTGGAACTAATTTTGAAGGTCTTGCCATTGACCAATGTGCACAAAAATCTCACCACACGTTGTTTGTAATGTCCACTTTAACCTAGAAGTGGTTGCAAGTTTCTAGCTTTAGTGAAAGGGTCATGAAGCCATGAAAATGTTAAGAAAGGTCACATAGGTCACACTGTCCATTTGGGAATCAAAAAAGATTCCCAAATGGGCATCCCATTTTTGACATTTCCTATCAAAGTAGAGTATTGTGCCTTGGTGTGTGGGGGTCTTAGAATGCCCCAAGACCTGCTAGAAGGGTCCTGAGTTGATTGCACCTTTGCAAGTACCAGAACCATACTGTCCCATTTGGGAATCAAAAAAGATTCCCAAATGGGCATCCCAATTTTTTACATTTCCTATCAAAGTACAGTCTTGTGCCTTGGTGTGTGGGGGTCTTAGCATGCCCCAAGACCAGCTAGAGGGGTCCTGAGTTGATTGCACCTTTGCAAGTATGAAAAAAACATACTGTACATTTGGGAATCCCTATTGGATTTCAATGGTGACATTTGGGAATCTTTGTGACATATGGGAATCCCCATTGGGGACTCTTTTGACATTTGGGAATCCCTATTGGATTTGAATGGTGACATTGGGGTCTCTTTCTGACACTTGGGACTCGCAGGGGGGGCGTCCATATGGGACTCTTTTGACATTGGGGAATCCCCATTGGGGACTCTTTTGACATTTGGGAATCTTTCACAAATTGCACATTTTTGACATTTCCTATCAAAGTAGAGTATTGTGCCTTGGTGTGTGGGGTTCTTAGCATGCCCCAAGACCAGCTAGAGGGGTCCTGAGTTGATTGCAGCTTTGCAAGTACCAGAACCATACTGTCCCATTTGGGAATCAAAAAAGATTCCCAAATGGGCATCCCAATTTTTGACATTTCCTATCAAAGTACAGTCTTGTGCCTTGGTGTGTGGGGGTCTTAGCATGCCCCAAGACCAGCTAGAGGGGTCCTGAGTTGATTGCACCTTTGCAAGTATGAAAAAAACATACTGTACATTTGGGAATCCCTATTGGATTTCAATGGTGACATTTGGGAATCTTTGTGACATATGGGAATCCCCATTGGGGACTCTTTTGACATTTGGGAATCCCTATTGGATTTGAATGGTGACATTGGGGTCTCTTTCTGACACTTGGGACTCGCAGGGGGGGCGTCCATATGGGACTCTTTTGACATTGGGGAAACCCCATTGGGGACTCTTTTGACATTTGGGAATCTTTCACAAATTGCACATTTTTGACATTTCCTATCAAAGTAGAGTATTGTGCCTTGGTGTGTGGGGTTCTTAGCATGCCCCAAGACCAGCTAGAGGGGTCCTGAGTTGATTGCAGCTTTGCAAGTACCAGAACCATACTGTCCCATTTGGGAATCAAAAAAGATTCCCAAATGGGCATCCCAATTTTTGACATTTCCTATCAAAGTACAGTCTTGTGCCTTGGTGTGTGGGGGTCTTAGCATGCCCCAAGACCAGCTAGAGGGGTCCTGAGTTGATTGCACCTTTGCAAGTATGAAAAAAACATACTGTACATTTGGGAATCCCTATTGGATTTCAATGGTGACATTTGGGAATCTTTGTGACATATGGGAATCCCCATTGGGGACTCTTTTGACATCTGGGAATCCCTATTGGATTTGAATGGTGACATTGGGGTCTCTTTCTGACACTTGGGACTCGCAGGGGGGGCGTCCATATGGGACTCTTTTGACATTGGGGAATCCCCATTGGGGACTCTTTTGACATTTGGGAATCTTTCACAAATTGCACATTTTTGACATTTCCTATCAAAGTAGAGTATTGTGCCTTGGTGTGTGGGGGTCTTAGCATGCCCCAAGACCAGCTAGAGGGGTCCTGAGTTGATTGCACCTTTGCAAGTACCAGAACCATACTGTCCCATTTGGGAATCAAAAAAGATTCCCAAATGGGCATCCCAATTTTTGACATTTCCTATCAAAGTACAGTCTTGTGCCTTGGTGTGTGGGGGTCTTAGCATGCCCCAAGACCAGCTAGAGAGGTCCTGTGTTTATTGGACCGTTGGAATTATGAATAAAACATACTGTACATTTGGGAATCCCTATTGGATTTGAATGGTGACATTGGGGTCTCTTTCTGACACTTGGGACTCGCAGGGGGGGCGTACATATGGGACTCTTTTGACATTGGGGACTCCCCATTGGGGACTCTTTTGACATTTGGGAATCTTTCACAAATTGCACATTTTTGACATTTCCTATCAAAGTACAGTCTTGTGCCTTGGTGTGTGGGGGTCTTAGCATGCCCCAAGACCAGCTAGACGGGTCCTGAGTTGATTGCACCTTTGCAAGTACCAGAACCATACTGTCCCATTTGGGAATCAAAAAAGATTCCCAAATGGGCATCCCAATTTTTTACATTTCCTATCAAAGTACAGTCTTGTGCCTTGGTGTGTGGGGGTATTAGCATGCCCCAAGACCAGCTAGAGAGGTCCTGTGTTGATTGGACCTTTGCAATTATGAATAAAACATACTGTACATTTGGGAATCCCTATTGGATTTGAATGGTGACATTGGGGTCTCTTTCTGACACTTGGGACTCGCAGGGGGGGCGTCCATATGGGACTCTTTTGACATTGGGGAATCCCCATTTGGGACTCTTTTGACATTTGGGAATCTTTCACAAATTGCACATTTTTGACATTTCCTATCAAAGTACAGTCTTGTGCCTTGGTGTGTAGGGGTCTTAGCATGCCCCAAGACCAGCTAGACGGGTCCTGAGTTGATTGCACCTTTGCAAGTACCAGAACCATACTTTCCCATTTGGGAATCAAAAAAGATTCCCAAATGGGCATCCCATTTTTGACATTTCCTATCAAAGTACAGTCTTGTGCCTTGGTGTGTGGGGGTCTTAGCATGCCTTAAGACCAGCTAGAGGGGTCCTGAGTTGATTGCACCTTTGCAAGTACCAGAACCATACTCTCCCATTTGGGAATCAAAAAAGATTCCCAAATGGGCATCCCATTTTTGACATTTCCTATCAAAGTACAGTCTTGTGCCTTGGTGTGTGGGGGTCTTAGCATGCTTCAAGACCAGCTAGAGGGGTCCTGAGTTGATTGCACCTTTGCAAGTACCAGAACCATACTTTCCCATTTGGGAATCAAAAAAGATTCCCAAATGGGCATCCCATTTTTGACATTTCCTATCAAAGTACAGTCTTGTGCCTTGGTGTGTGGGGGTCTTAGCATGCCTTAAGACCAGCTAGAGGGGTCCTGAGTTGATTGCACCTTTGCAAGTACCAGAACCATACTGTCCCATTTGGGAATCAAGAAAGATTCCCAAATGGGCATCCCACATCAAAATTGTCAGTGTTCCCATGCAGGCATGCTAGCTCCTAGCGGGTCCGATCCAAGACCGTCCTGCTCCATTTGAGTGTGGTAACAACATATTAAAAAATCAGCATGATTGCATGTTCAGAAAAAAAGTTGCTTCAATCTGATCAAGCTGTACAGATGGTGTCAGGGGCTATGATCCTGACACCATACAGACCTTGGTTTCTCCAACAAGGCAAATTTTTTTTCTGAAGGACTTGGGCAGTTTATTCTTTCACATTATGATAGTAGACACTGTACCTGTTATGCGTGTGAAATATGGGGTTCCTAGTGTAATATTAAGGGTAATTTATCCATGAAAGATTCCCAAATGGACACCACTGACATTTGGGAATCCTTGACTAAAATTCAAACTTTGGAACTAATTTTGAAGGTCTTGCCATTGACCAATGTGCACAAAAATCTCACCACACGTTGTTTGTAATGTCCACTTTAACCTAGAAGTGGTTGCAAGTTTCTAGCTTTAGTGAAAGGGTCATGAAGCCATGAAAATGTTAAGAAAGGTCACATAGGTCACACTGTCCATTTGGGAATCAAAAAAGATTCCCAAATGGGCATCCCATTTTTGACATTTCCTATCAAAGTAGAGTATTGTGCCTTGGTGTGTGGGGGTCTTAGAATGCCCCAAGACCTGCTAGAAGGGTCCTGAGTTGATTGCACCTTTGCAAGTACCAGAACCATACTGTCCCATTTGGGAATCAAAAAAGATTCCCAAATGGGCATCCCAATTTTTTACATTTCCTATCAAAGTACAGTCTTGTGCCTTGGTGTGTGGGGGTCTTAGCATGCCCCAAGACCAGCTAGAGGGGTCCTGAGTTGATTGCACCTTTGCAAGTACCAGAACCATACTGTCCCATTTGGGAATCAAAAAAGATTCCCAAATGGGCATCCCAATTTTTGACATTTCCTATCAAAGTACAGTCTTGTGCCTTGGTGTGTGGGGGTCTTAGCATGCCCCAAGACCAGCTAGAGGGGTCCTGAGTTGATTGCACCTTTGCAAGTATGAAAAAAACATACTGTACATTTGGGAATCCCTATTGGATTTCAATGGTGACATTTGGGAATCTTTGTGACATATGGGAATCCCCATTGGGGACTCTTTTGACATTTGGGAATCCCTATTGGATTTGAATGGTGACATTGGGGTCTCTTTCTGACACTTGGGACTCGCAGGGGGGGCGTCCATATGGGACTCTTTTGACATTGGGGAATCCCCATTGGGGACTCTTTTGACATTTGGGAATCTTTCACAAATTGCACATTTTTGACGTTTCCTATCAAAGTAGAGTATTGTGCCTTGGTGTGTGGGGGTCTTAGCATGCCCCAAGACCAGCTAGAGGGGTCCTGAGTTGATTGCACCTTTGCAAGTACCAGAACCATACTGTCCCATTTGGGAATCAAAAAAGATTCCCAAATGGGCATCCCAATTTTTGACATTTCCTATCAAAGTACAGTCTTGTGCCTTGGTGTGTGGGGGTCTTAGCATGCCCCAAGACCAGCTAGAGAGGTCCTGTGTTTATTGGACCGTTGGAATTATGAATAAAACATACTGTACATTTGGGAATCCCTATTGGATTTGAATGGTGACATTGGGGTCTCTTTCTGACACTTGGGACTCGCAGGGGGGGCATACATATGGGACTCTTTTGACATTGGGGACTCCCCATTGGGGACTCTTTTGACATTTGGGAATCTTTCACAAATTGCACATTTTTGACATTTCCTATCAAAGTACAGTCTTGTGCCTTGGTGTGTGGGGGTCTTAGCATGCCCCAAGACCAGCTAGACGGGTCCTGAGTTGATTGCACCTTTGCAAGTACCAGAACCATACTGTCCCATTTGGGAATCAAAAAAGATTCCCAAATGGGCATCCCAATTTTTTACATTTCCTATCAAAGTACAGTCTTGTGCCTTGGTGTGTGGGGGTATTAGCATGCCCCAAGACCAGCTAGAGAGGTCCTGTGTTGATTGGACCTTTGCAATTATGAATAAAACATACTGTACATTTGGGAATCCCTATTGGATTTGAATGGTGACATTGGGGTCTCTTTCTGACACTTGGGACTCGCAGGGGGGGCGTTCATATGGGACTCTTTTGACATTGGGGAATCCCCATTTGGGACTCTTTTGACATTTGGGAATCTTTCACAAATTGCACATTTTTGACATTTCCTATCAAAGTACAGTCTTGTGCCTTGGTGTGTGGGGGTCTTAGCATGCCCCAAGACCAGCTAGACGGGTCCTGAGTTGATTGCACCTTTGCAAGTACCAGAACCATACTTTCCCATTTGGGAATCAAAAAAGATTCCCAAATGGGCATCCCATTTTTGACATTTCCTATCAAAGTACAGTCTTGTGCCTTGGTGTGTGGGGGTCTTAGCATGCCTTAAGACCAGCTAGAGGGGTCCTGAGTTGATTGCACCTTTGCAAGTACCAGAACCATACTCTCCCATTTGGGAATCAAAAAAGATTCCCAAATGGGCATCCCATTTTTGACATTTCCTATCAAAGTACAGTCTTGTGCCTTGGTGTGTGGGGGTCTTAGCATGCCCCAAGACCAGCTAGAGGGGTCCTGAGTTGATTGCACCTTTGCAAGTACCAGAACCATACTTTCCCATTTGGGAATCAAAAAAGATTCCCAAATGGGCATCCCATTTTTGACATTTCCTATCAAAGTACAGTCTTGTGCCTTGGTGTGTGGGGGTCTTAGCATGCCTTAAGACCAGCTAGAGGGGTCCTGAGTTGATTGCACCTTTGCAAGTACCAGAACCATACTGTCCCATTTGGGAATCAAGAAAGATTCCCAAATGGGCATCCCACATCAAAATTGTCAGTGTTCCCATGCAGGCATGCTAGCTCCTAGCGGGTCCGATCCAAGACCGTCCTGCTCCATTTGAGTGTGGTAACAACATATTAAAAAATCAGCATGATTGCATGTTCAGAAAAAAAGTTGCTTCAATCTGATCAAGCTGTACAGATGGTGTCAGGGGCTATGATCCTGACACCATACAGACCTTGGTTTCTCCAACAAGGCAAATTTTTTTTCTGAAGGACTTGGGCAGTTTATTCTTTCACATTATGATAGTAGACACTGTACCTGTTATGCGTGTGAAATATGGGGTTCCTAGTGTAATATTAAGGGTAATTTATCCATGAAAGATTCCCAAATGGACACCACTGACATTTGGGAATCCTTGACTAAAATTCAAACTTTGGAACTCATTTTGAAGGTCTTGCCATTGACCAATGTGCACAAAAATCTCACCACACGTTGTTTGTAATGTCCACTTTAACCTAGAAGTGGTTGCAAGTTTCTAGCTTTAGTGAAAGGGTCATGAAGCCATGAAAATGTTAAGAAAGGTCACATAGGTCACACTGTCCATTTGGGAATCAAAAAAGATTCCCAAATGGGCATCCCATTTTTGACATTTCCTATCAAAGTAGAGTATTGTGCCTTGGTGTGTGGGGGTCTTAGAATGCCCCAAGACCTGCTAGAAGGGTCCTGAGTTGATTGCACCTTTGCAAGTACCAGAACCATACTGTCCCATTTGGGAATCAAAAAAGATTCCCAAATGGGCATCCCAATTTTTTACATTTCCTATCAAAGTACAGTCTTGTGCCTTGGTGTGTGGGGGTATTAGCATGCCCCAAGACCAGCTAGAGAGGTCCTGTGTTGATTGGACCTTTGCAATTATGAATAAAACATACTGTACATTTGGGAATCCCTATTGGATTTGAATGGTGACATTGGGGTCTCTTTCTGACACTTGGGATTCGCAGGGGGGGCGTCCATATGGGACTCTTTTGACATTGGGGAATCCCCATTGGGGACTCTTTTGACATTTGGGAATCTTTCACAAATTGCACATTTTTGACATTTCCTATCAAAGTAGAGTATTGTGCCTTGGTGTGTGGGGGTCTTAGCATGCCCCAAGACCAGCTAGAGGGGTCCTGAGTTGATTGCAGCTTTGCAAGTACCAGAACCATACTGTCCCATTTGGGAATCAAAAAAGATTCCCAAATGGGCATCTCCATTTTTGACATTTCCTATCAAAGTACAGTCTTGTGCCTTGGTGTGTGGGGGTCTTAGCATGCCCCAAGACCAGCTAGAGGGGTCCTGAGTTGATTGCACCTTTGCAAGTATGAAAAAAACATACTGTACATTTGGGAATCCCTATTGGATTTCAATGGTGACATTTGGGAATCTTTGTGACATATGGGAATCCCCATTGGGGACTCTTTTGACATTTGGGAATCCCTATTGGATTTGAATGGTGACATTGGGGTCTCTTTCTGACACTTGGGACTCGCAGGGGGGGCGTCCATATGGGACTCTTTTGACATTGGGGAATCCCCATTGGGGACTCTTTTGACATTTGGGAATCTTTCACAAATTGCACATTTTTGATATTTCCTATCAAAGTAGAGTATTGTGCCTTGGTGTGTGGGGTTCTTAGCATGCCCCAAGACCAGCTAGAGGGGTCCTGAGTTGATTGCAGCTTTGCAAGTACCAGAACCATACTGTCCCATTTGGGAATCAAAAAAGATTCCCAAATGGGCATCCCAATTTTTGACATTTCCTATCAAAGTACAGTCTTGTGCCTTGGTGTGTGGGGGTCTTAGCATGCCCCAAGACCAGCTAGAGGGGTCCTGAGTTGATTGCACCTTTGCAAGTATGAAAAAAACATACTGTACATTTGGGAATCCCTATTGGATTTCAATGGTGACATTTGGGAATCTTTGTGACATATGGGAATCCCCATTGGGGACTCTTTTGACATTTGGGAATCCCTATTGGATTTGAATGGTGACATTGGGGTCTCTTTCTGACACTTGGGACTCGCAGGGGGGGCGTCCATATGGGACTCTTTTGACATTGGGGAATCCCCATTGGGGACTCTTTTGACATTTGGGAATCTTTCACAAATTGCACATTTTTGACGTTTCCTATCAAAGTAGAGTATTGTGCCTTGGTGTGTGGGGGTCTTAGCATGCCCCAAGACCAGCTAGAGGGGTCCTGAGTTGATTGCACCTTTGCAAGTACCAGAACCATACTGTCCCATTTGGGAATCAAAAAAGATTCCCAAATGGGCATCCCAATTTTTGACATTTCCTATCAAAGTACAGTCTTGTGCCTTGGTGTGTGGGGGTCTTAGCATGCCCCAAGACCAGCTAGAGAGGTCCTGTGTTTATTGGACCGTTGGAATTATGAATAAAACATACTGTACATTTGGGAATCCCTATTGGATTTGAATGGTGACATTGGGGTCTCTTTCTGACACTTGGGACTCGCAGGGGGGGCATACATATGGGACTCTTTTGACATTGGGGACTCCCCATTGGGGACTCTTTTGACATTTGGGAATCTTTCACAAATTGCACATTTTTGACATTTCCTATCAAAGTACAGTCTTGTGCCTTGGTGTGTGGGGGTCTTAGCATGCCCCAAGACCAGCTAGACGGGTCCTGAGTTGATTGCACCTTTGCAAGTACCAGAACCATACTGTCCCATTTGGGAATCAAAAAAGATTCCCAAATGGGCATCCCAATTTTTTACATTTCCTATCAAAGTACAGTCTTGTGCCTTGGTGTGTGGGGGTATTAGCATGCCCCAAGACCAGCTAGAGAGGTCCTGTGTTGATTGGACCTTTGCAATTATGAATAAAACATACTGTACATTTGGGAATCCCTATTGGATTTGAATGGTGACATTGGGGTCTCTTTCTGACACTTGGGACTCGCAGGGGGGGCGTTCATATGGGACTCTTTTGACATTGGGGAATCCCCATTTGGGACTCTTTTGACATTTGGGAATCTTTCACAAATTGCACATTTTTGACATTTCCTATCAAAGTACAGTCTTGTGCCTTGGTGTGTGGGGGTCTTAGCATGCCCCAAGACCAGCTAGACGGGTCCTGAGTTGATTGCACCTTTGCAAGTACCAGAACCATACTTTCCCATTTGGGAATCAAAAAAGATTCCCAAATGGGCATCCCATTTTTGACATTTCCTATCAAAGTACAGTCTTGTGCCTTGGTGTGTGGGGGTCTTAGCATGCCTTAAGACCAGCTAGAGGGGTCCTGAGTTGATTGCACCTTTGCAAGTACCAGAACCATACTCTCCCATTTGGGAATCAAAAAAGATTCCCAAATGGGCATCCCATTTTTGACATTTCCTATCAAAGTACAGTCTTGTGCCTTGGTGTGTGGGGGTCTTAGCATGCCCCAAGACCAGCTAGAGGGGTCCTGAGTTGATTGCACCTTTGCAAGTACCAGAACCATACTTTCCCATTTGGGAATCAAAAAAGATTCCCAAATGGGCATCCCATTTTTGACATTTCCTATCAAAGTACAGTCTTGTGCCTTGGTGTGTGGGGGTCTTAGCATGCCTTAAGACCAGCTAGAGGGGTCCTGAGTTGATTGCACCTTTGCAAGTACCAGAACCATACTGTCCCATTTGGGAATCAAGAAAGATTCCCAAATGGGCATCCCACATCAAAATTGTCAGTGTTCCCATGCAGGCATGCTAGCTCCTAGCGGGTCCGATCCAAGACCGTCCTGCCCCATTTGAGTGTGGTAACAACATATTAAAAAATCAGCATGATTGCATGTTCAGAAAAAAAGTTGCTTCAATCTGATCAAGCTGTACAGATGGTGTCAGGGGCTATGATCCTGACACCATACAGACCTTGGTTTCTCCAACAAGGCAAATTTTTTTTCTGAAGGACTTGGGCAGTTTATTCTTTCACATTATGATAGTAGACACTGTACCTGTTATGCGTGTGAAATATGGGGTTCCTAGTGTAATATTAAGGGTAATTTATCCATGAAAGATTCCCAAATGGACACCACTGACATTTGGGAATCCTTGACTAAAATTCAAACTTTGGAACTCATTTTGAAGGTCTTGCCATTGACCAATGTGCACAAAAATCTCACCACACGTTGTTTGTAATGTCCACTTTAACCTAGAAGTGGTTGCAAGTTTCTAGCTTTAGTGAAAGGGTCATGAAGCCATGAAAATGTTAAGAAAGGTCACATAGGTCACACTGTCCATTTGGGAATCAAAAAAGATTCCCAAATGGGCATCCCATTTTTGACATTTCCTATCAAAGTAGAGTATTGTGCCTTGGTGTGTGGGGGTCTTAGAATGCCCCAAGACCTGCTAGAAGGGTCCTGAGTTGATTGCACCTTTGCAAGTACCAGAACCATACTGTCCCATTTGGGAATCAAAAAAGATTCCCAAATGGGCATCCCAATTTTTTACATTTCCTATCAAAGTACAGTCTTGTGCCTTGGTGTGTGGGGGTATTAGCATGCCCCAAGACCAGCTAGAGAGGTCCTGTGTTGATTGGACCTTTGCAATTATGAATAAAACATACTGTACATTTGGGAATCCCTATTGGATTTGAATGGTGACATTGGGGTCTCTTTCTGACACTTGGGACTCGCAGGGGGGGCGTCCATATGGGACTCTTTTGACATTGGGGAATCCCCATTGGGGACTCTTTTGACATTTGGGAATCTTTCACAAATTGCACATTTTTGACATTTCCTATCAAAGTAGAGTATTGTGCCTTGGTGTGTGGGGGTCTTAGCATGCCCCAAGACCAGCTAGAGGGGTCCTGAGTTGATTGCAGCTTTGCAAGTACCAGAACCATACTGTCCCATTTGGGAATCAAAAAAGATTCCCAAATGGGCATCTCCATTTTTGACATTTCCTATCAAAGTACAGTCTTGTGCCTTGGTGTGTGGGGGTCTTAGCATGCCCCAAGACCAGCTAGAGGGGTCCTGAGTTGATTGCACCTTTGCAAGTATGAAAAAAACATACTGTACATTTGGGAATCCCTATTGGATTTCAATGGTGACATTTGGGAATCTTTGTGACATATGGGAATCCCCATTGGGGACTCTTTTGACATTTGGGAATCCCTATTGGATTTGAATGGTGACATTGGGGTCTCTTTCTGACACTTGGGACTCGCAGGGGGGGCGTCCATATGGGACTCTTTTGACATTGGGGAATCCCCATTGGGGACTCTTTTGACATTTGGGAATCTTTCACAAATTGCACATTTTTGACATTTCCTATCAAAGTAGAGTATTGTGCCTTGGTGTGTGGGGGTCTTAGCATGCCCCAAGACCAGCTAGAGGGGTCCTGAGTTGATTGCACCTTTGCAAGTACCAGAACCATACTGTCCCATTTGGGAATCAAAAAAGATTCCCAAATGGGCATCCCAATTTTTGACATTTCCTATCAAAGTACAGTCTTGTGCCTTGGTGTGTGGGGGTCTTAGCATGCCCCAAGACCAGCTAGAGGGGTCCTGAGTTGATTGCACCTTTGCAAGTATGAAAAAAACATACTGTACATTTGGGAATCCCTATTGGATTTCAATGGTGACATTTGGGAATCTTTGTGACATATGGGAATCCCCATTGGGGACTCTTTTGACATTTGGGAATCCCTATTGGATTTGAATGGTGACATTGGGGTCTCTTTCTGACACTTGGGACTCGCAGGGGGGGCGTCCATATGGGACTCTTTTGACATTGGGGAATCCCCATTGGGGACTCTTTTGACATTTGGGAATCTTTCACAAATTGCACATTTTTGACATTTCCTATCAAAGTAGAGTATTGTGCCTTGGTGTGTGGGGTTCTAAGCATGCCCCAAGACCAGCTAGAGGGGTCCTGAGTTGATTGCAGCTTTGCAAGTACCAGAACCATACTGTCCCATTTGGGAATCAAAAAAGATTCCCAAATGGGCATCCCAATTTTTGACATTTCCTATCAAAGTACAGTCTTGTGCCTTGGTGTGTGGGGGTCTTAGCATGCCCCAAGACCAGCTAGAGGGGTCCTGAGTTGATTGCACCTTTGCAAGTATGAAAAAAACATACTGTACATTTGGGAATCCCTATTGGATTTCAATGGTGACATTTGGGAATCTTTGTGACATATGGGAATCCCCATTGGGGACTCTTTTGACATTTGGGAATCCCTATTGGATTTGAATGGTGACATTGGGGTCTCTTTCTGACACTTGGGACTCGCAGGGGGGGCATACATATGGGACTCTTTTGACATTGGGGACTCCCCATTGGGGACTCTTTTGACATTTGGGAATCTTTCACAAATTGCACATTTTTGACATTTCCTATCAAAGTACAGTCTTGTGCCTTGGTGTGTGGGGGTCTTAGCATGCCCCAAGACCAGCTAGACGGGTCCTGAGTTGATTGCACCTTTGCAAGTACCAGAACCATACTGTCCCATTTGGGAATCAAAAAAGATTCCCAAATGGGCATCCCAATTTTTTACATTTCCTATCAAAGTACAGTCTTGTGCCTTGGTGTGTGGGGGTATTAGCATGCCCCAAGACCAGCTAGAGAGGTCCTGTGTTGATTGGACCTTTGCAATTATGAATAAAACATACTGTACATTTGGGAATCCCTATTGGATTTGAATGGTGACATTGGGGTCTCTTTCTGACACTTGGGACTCGCAGGGGGGGCGTCCATATGGGACTCTTTTGACATTGGGGAATCCCCATTTGGGACTCTTTTGACATTTGGGAATCTTTCACAAATGGCACATTTTTGACATTTCCTATCAAAGTACAGTCTTGTGCCTTGGTGTGTGGGGGTCTTAGCATGCCCCAAGACCAGCTAGACGGGTCCTGAGTTGATTGCACCTTTGCAAGTACCAGAACCATACTGTCCCATTTGGGAATCAAGAAAGATTCCCATATGGGCATCCCATTTTTGACATTTCCTATCAAAGTACAGTCTTGTGCCTTGGTGTGTGGGGGTCTTAGCATGCCTTAAGACCAGCTAGAGGGGTCCTGAGTTGATTGCACCTTTGCAAGTACCAGAACCATACTCTCCCATTTGGGAATCAAAAAAGATTCCCAAATGGGCATCCCATTTTTGACATTTCCTATCAAAGTACAGTCTTGTGCCTTGGTGTGTGGGGGTCTTAGCATGCCCCAAGACCAGCTAGAGGGGTCCTGAGTTGATTGCACCTTTGCAAGTACCAGAACCATACTTTCCCATTTGGGAATCAAAAAAGATTCCCAAATGGGCATCCCATTTTTGACATTTCCTATCAAAGTACAGTCTTGTGCCTTGGTGTGTGGGGGTCTTAGCATGCCCCAAGACCAGCTAGAGGGGTCCTGAGTTGATTGCACCTTTGCAAGTATGAAAAAAACATACTGTACATTTGGGAATCCCTATTGGATTTCAATGGTGACATTTGGGAATCTTTGTGACATATGGGAATCCCCATTGGGGACTCTTTTGACATTTGGGAATCCCTATTGGATTTGAATGGTGACATTGGGGTCTCTTTCTGACACTTGGGACTCGCAGGGGGGGCGTCCATATGGGACTCTTTTGACATTGGGGAATCCCCATTGGGGACTCTTTTGACATTTGGGAATCTTTCACAAATTGCACATTTTTGACATTTCCTATCAAAGTAGAGTATTGTGCCTTGGTGTGTGGGGTTCTAAGCATGCCCCAAGACCAGCTAGAGGGGTCCTGAGTTGATTGCAGCTTTGCAAGTACCAGAACCATACTGTCCCATTTGGGAATCAAAAAAGATTCCCAAATGGGCATCCCAATTTTTGACATTTCCTATCAAAGTACAGTCTTGTGCCTTGGTGTGTGGGGGTCTTAGCATGCCCCAAGACCAGCTAGAGGGGTCCTGAGTTGATTGCACCTTTGCAAGTATGAAAAAAACATACTGTACATTTGGGAATCCCTATTGGATTTCAATGGTGACATTTGGGAATCTTTGTGACATATGGGAATCCCCATTGGGGACTCTTTTGACATTTGGGAATCCCTATTGGATTTGAATGGTGACATTGGGGTCTCTTTCTGACACTTGGGACTCGCAGGGGGGGCATACATATGGGACTCTTTTGACATTGGGGACTCCCCATTGGGGACTCTTTTGACATTTGGGAATCTTTCACAAATTGCACATTTTTGACATTTCCTATCAAAGTACAGTCTTGTGCCTTGGTGTGTGGGGGTCTTAGCATGCCCCAAGACCAGCTAGACGGGTCCTGAGTTGATTGCACCTTTGCAAGTACCAGAACCATACTGTCCCATTTGGGAATCAAAAAAGATTCCCAAATGGGCATCCCAATTTTTTACATTTCCTATCAAAGTACAGTCTTGTGCCTTGGTGTGTGGGGGTATTAGCATGCCCCAAGACCAGCTAGAGAGGTCCTGTGTTGATTGGACCTTTGCAATTATGAATAAAACATACTGTACATTTGGGAATCCCTATTGGATTTGAATGGTGACATTGGGGTCTCTTTCTGACACTTGGGACTCGCAGGGGGGGCGTCCATATGGGACTCTTTTGACATTGGGGAATCCCCATTTGGGACTCTTTTGACATTTGGGAATCTTTCACAAATGGCACATTTTTGACATTTCCTATCAAAGTACAGTCTTGTGCCTTGGTGTGTGGGGGTCTTAGCATGCCCCAAGACCAGCTAGACGGGTCCTGAGTTGATTGCACCTTTGCAAGTACCAGAACCATACTGTCCCATTTGGGAATCAAGAAAGATTCCCATATGGGCATCCCATTTTTGACATTTCCTATCAAAGTACAGTCTTGTGCCTTGGTGTGTGGGGGTCTTAGCATGCCTTAAGACCAGCTAGAGGGGTCCTGAGTTGATTGCACCTTTGCAAGTACCAGAACCATACTCTCCCATTTGGGAATCAAAAAAGATTCCCAAATGGGCATCCCATTTTTGACATTTCCTATCAAAGTACAGTCTTGTGCCTTGGTGTGTGGGGGTCTTAGCATGCCCCAAGACCAGCTAGAGGGGTCCTGAGTTGATTGCACCTTTGCAAGTACCAGAACCATACTTTCCCATTTGGGAATCAAAAAAGATTCCCAAATGGGCATCCCATTTTTGACATTTCCTATCAAAGTACAGTCTTGTGCCTTGGTGTGTGGGGGTCTTAGCATGCCTTAAGACCAGCTAGAGGGGTCCTGAGTTGATTGCACCTTTGCAAGTACCAGAACCATACTGTCCCATTTGGGAATCAAGAAAGATTCCCAAATGGGCATCCCACATCAAAATTGTCAGTGTTCCCTTGCAGGCATGCTAGCTCCTAGCGGGTCCGATCCAAGACCGTCCTGCTCCATTTGAGTGTGGTAACAACATATTAAAAAATCAGCATGATTGCATGTTCAGAAAAAAAGTTGCTTCAATCTGATCAAGCTGTACAGATGGTGTCAGGGGCTATGATCCTGACACCATACAGACCTTGGTTTCTCCAACAAGGCAAATTTTTTTTCTGAAGGACTTGGGCAGTTTATTCTTTCACATTATGATAGTAGACACTGTACCTGTTATGCGTGTGAAATATGGGGTTCCTAGTGTAATATTAAGGGTAATTTATCCATGAAAGATTCCCAAATGGACACCACTGACATTTGGGAATCCTTGACTAAAATTCAAACTTTGGAACTAATTTTGAAGGTCTTGCCATTGACCAATGTGCACAAAAATCTCACCACACGTTGTTTGTAATGTCCACTTTAACCTAGAAGTGGTTGCAAGTTTCTAGCTTTAGTGAAAGGGTCATGAAGCCATGAAAATGTTAAGAAAGGTCACATAGGTCACACTGTCCATTTGGGAATCAAAAAAGATTCCCAAATGGGCATCCCATTTTTGACATTTCCTATCAAAGTAGAGTATTGTGCCTTGGTGTGTGGGGGTCTTAGAATGCCCCAAGACCTGCTAGAAGGGTCCTGAGTTGATTGCACCTTTGCAAGTACCAGAACCATACTGTCCCATTTGGGAATCAAAAAAGATTCCCAAATGGGCATCCCAATTTTTTACATTTCCTATCAAAGTACAGTCTTGTGCCTTGGTGTGTGGGGGTATTAGCATGCCCCAAGACCAGCTAGAGAGGTCCTGTGTTGATTGGACCTTTGCAATTATGAATAAAACATACTGTACATTTGGGAATCCCTATTGGATTTGAATGGTGACATTGGGGTCTCTTTCTGACACTTGGGACTCGCAGGGGGGGCGTCCATATGGGACTCTTTTGACATTGGGGAATCCCCATTGGGGACTCTTTTGACATTTGGGAATCTTTCACAAATTGCACATTTTTGACATTTCCTATCAAAGTAGAGTATTGTGCCTTGGTGTGTGGGGTTCTTAGCATGCCCCAAGACCAGCTAGAGGGGTCCTGAGTTGATTGCAGCTTTGCAAGTACCAGAACCATACTGTCCCATTTGGGAATCAAAAAAGATTCCCAAATGGGCATCCCAATTTTTGACATTTCCTATCAAAGTACAGTCTTGTGCCTTGGTGTGTGGGGGTCTTAGCATGCCCCAAGACCAGCTAGAGGGGTCCTGAGTTGATTGCACCTTTGCAAGTATGAAAAAAACATACTGTACATTTGGGAATCCCTATTGGATTTCAATGGTGACATTTGGGAATCTTTGTGACATATGGGAATCCCCATTGGGGACTCTTTTGACATTTGGGAATCCCTATTGGATTTGAATGGTGACATTGGGGTCTCTTTCTGACACTTGGGACTCGCAGGGGGGGCGTCCATATGGGACTCTTTTGACATTGGGGAATCCCCATTGGGGACTCTTTTGACATTTGGGAATCTTTCACAAATTGCACATTTTTGACATTTCCTATCAAAGTAGAGTATTGTGCCTTGGTGTGTGGGGGTCTTAGCATGCCCCAAGACCAGCTAGAGGGGTCCTGAGTTGATTGCACCTTTGCAAGTACCAGAACCATACTGTCCCATTTGGGAATCAAAAAAGATTCCCAAATGGGCATCCCAATTTTTGACATTTCCTATCAAAGTACAGTCTTGTGCCTTGGTGTGTGGGGGTCTTAGCATGCCCCAAGACCAGCTAGAGAGGTCCTGTGTTTATTGGACCGTTGGAATTATGAATAAAACATACTGTACATTTGGGAATCCCTATTGGATTTGAATGGTGACATTGGGGTCTCTTTCTGACACTTGGGACTCGCAGGGGGGGCGTACATATGGGACTCTTTTGACATTGGGGACTCCCCATTGGGGACTCTTTTGACATTTGGGAATCTTTCACAAATTGCACATTTTTGACATTTCCTATCAAAGTACAGTCTTGTGCCTTGGTGTGTGGGGGTCTTAGCATGCCCCAAGACCAGCTAGACGGGTCCTGAGTTGATTGCACCTTTGCAAGTACCAGAACCATACTGTCCCATTTGGGAATCAAAAAAGATTCCCAAATGGGCATCCCAATTTTTTACATTTCCTATCAAAGTACAGTCTTGTGCCTTGGTGTGTGGGGGTATTAGCATGCCCCAAGACCAGCTAGAGAGGTCCTGTGTTGATTGGACCTTTGCAATTATGAATAAAACATACTGTACATTTGGGAATCCCTATTGGATTTGAATGGTGACATTGGGGTCTCTTTCTGACACTTGGGACTCGCAGGGGGGGCGTCCATATGGGACTCTTTTGACATTGGGGAATCCCCATTTGGGACTCTTTTGACATTTGGGAATCTTTCACAAATTGCACATTTTTGACATTTCCTATCAAAGTACAGTCTTGTGCCTTGGTGTGTGGGGGTCTTAGCATGCCCCAAGACCAGCTAGACGGGTCCTGAGTTGATTGCACCTTTGCAAGTACCAGAACCATACTGTCCCATTTGGGAATCAAGAAAGATTCCCATATGGGCATCCCATTTTTGACATTTCCTATCAAAGTACAGTCTTGTGCCTTGGTGTGTGGGGGTCTTAGCATGCCTTAAGACCAGCTAGAGGGGTCCTGAGTTGATTGCACCTTTGCAAGTACCAGAACCATACTCTCCCATTTGGGAATCAAAAAAGATTCCCAAATGGGCATCCCATTTTTGACATTTCCTATCAAAGTACAGTCTTGTGCCTTGGTGTGTGGGGGTCTTAGCATGCCCCAAGACCAGCTAGAGGGGTCCTGAGTTGATTGCACCTTTGCAAGTACCAGAACCATACTTTCCCATTTGGGAATCAAAAAAGATTCCCAAATGGGCATCCCATTTTTGACATTTCCTATCAAAGTACAGTCTTGTGCCTTGGTGTGTGGGGGTCTTAGCATGCCTTAAGACCAGCTAGAGGGGTCCTGAGTTGATTGCACCTTTGCAAGTACCAGAACCATACTGTCCCATTTGGGAATCAAGAAAGATTCCCAAATGGGCATCCCACATCAAAATTGTCAGTGTTCCCTTGCAGGCATGCTAGCTCCTAGCGGGTCCGATCCAAGACCGTCCTGCTCCATTTGAGTGTGGTAACAACATATTAAAAAATCAGCATGATTGCATGTTC
Organism: Borostomias antarcticus; assembly: GCF_949987555.1. Lineage (NCBI taxonomy): Eukaryota > Metazoa > Chordata > Actinopteri > Stomiiformes > Stomiidae > Borostomias > Borostomias antarcticus. The sequence continues at coordinate 165,495 of NW_028176779.1, forward strand.
AGAAAAAAAGTTGCTTCAATCTGATCAAGCTGTACAGATGGTGTCAGGGGCTATGATCCTGACACCATACAGACCTTGGTTTCTCCAACAAGGCAAATTTTTTTTCTGAAGGACTTGGGCAGTTTATTCTTTCACATTATGATAGTAGACACTGTACCTGTTATGCGTGTGAAATATGGGGTTCCTAGTGTAATATTAAGGGTAATTTATCCATGAAAGATTCCCAAATGGACACCACTGACATTTGGGAATCCTTGACTAAAATTCAAACTTTGGAACTAATTTTGAAGGTCTTGCCATTGACCAATGTGCACAAAAATCTCACCACACGTTGTTTGTAATGTCCACTTTAACCTAGAAGTGGTTGCAAGTTTCTAGCTTTAGTGAAAGGGTCATGAAGCCATGAAAATGTTAAGAAAGGTCACATAGGTCACACTGTCCATTTGGGAATCAAAAAAGATTCCCAAATGGGCATCCCATTTTTGACATTTCCTATCAAAGTAGAGTATTGTGCCTTGGTGTGTGGGGGTCTTAGAATGCCCCAAGACCTGCTAGAAGGGTCCTGAGTTGATTGCACCTTTGCAAGTACCAGAACCATACTGTCCCATTTGGGAATCAAAAAAGATTCCCAAATGGGCATCCCAATTTTTTACATTTCCTATCAAAGTACAGTCTTGTGCCTTGGTGTGTGGGGGTATTAGCATGCCCCAAGACCAGCTAGAGAGGTCCTGTGTTGATTGGACCTTTGCAATTATGAATAAAACATACTGTACATTTGGGAATCCCTATTGGATTTGAATGGTGACATTGGGGTCTCTTTCTGACACTTGGGACTCGCAGGGGGGGCGTCCATATGGGACTCTTTTGACATTGGGGAATCCCCATTGGGGACTCTTTTGACATTTGGGAATCTTTCACAAATTGCACATTTTTGACATTTCCTATCAAAGTAGAGTATTGTGCCTTGGTGTGTGGGGGTCTTAGCATGCCCCAAGACCAGCTAGAGGGGTCCTGAGTTGATTGCAGCTTTGCAAGTACCAGAACCATACTGTCCCATTTGGGAATCAAAAAAGATTCCCAAATGGGCATCTCCATTTTTGACATTTCCTATCAAAGTACAGTCTTGTGCCTTGGTGTGTGGGGGTCTTAGCATGCCCCAAGACCAGCTAGAGGGGTCCTGAGTTGATTGCACCTTTGCAAGTATGAAAAAAACATACTGTACATTTGGGAATCCCTATTGGATTTCAATGGTGACATTTGGGAATCTTTGTGACATATGGGAATCCCCATTGGGGACTCTTTTGACATTTGGGAATCCCTATTGGATTTGAATGGTGACATTGGGGTCTCTTTCTGACACTTGGGACTCGCAGGGGGGGCGTCCATATGGGACTCTTTTGACATTGGGGAATCCCCATTGGGGACTCTTTTGACATTTGGGAATCTTTCACAAATTGCACATTTTTGACATTTCCTATCAAAGTAGAGTATTGTGCCTTGGTGTGTGGGGTTCTTAGCATGCCCCAAGACCAGCTAGAGGGGTCCTGAGTTGATTGCAGCTTTGCAAGTACCAGAACCATACTGTCCCATTTGGGAATCAAAAAAGATTCCCAAATGGGCATCCCAATTTTTGACATTTCCTATCAAAGTACAGTCTTGTGCCTTGGTGTGTGGGGGTCTTAGCATGCCCCAAGACCAGCTAGAGGGGTCCTGAGTTGATTGCACCTTTGCAAGTATGAAAAAAACATACTGTACATTTGGGAATCCCTATTGGATTTCAATGGTGACATTTGGGAATCTTTGTGACATATGGGAATCCCCATTGGGGACTCTTTTGACATTTGGGAATCCCTATTGGATTTGAATGGTGACATTGGGGTCTCTTTCTGACACTTGGGACTCGCAGGGGGGGCGTCCATATGGGACTCTTTTGACATTGGGGAATCCCCATTGGGGACTCTTTTGACATTTGGGAATCTTTCACAAATTGCACATTTTTGACATTTCCTATCAAAGTAGAGTATTGTGCCTTGGTGTGTGGGGGTCTTAGCATGCCCCAAGACCAGCTAGAGGGGTCCTGAGTTGATTGCACCTTTGCAAGTACCAGAACCATACTGTCCCATTTGGGAATCAAAAAAGATTCCCAAATGGGCATCCCAATTTTTGACATTTCCTATCAAAGTACAGTCTTGTGCCTTGGTGTGTGGGGGTCTTAGCATGCCCCAAGACCAGCTAGAGAGGTCCTGTGTTTATTGGACCGTTGGAATTATGAATAAAACATACTGTACATTTGGGAATCCCTTTTGTATTTGAATGGTGACATTGGGGTCTCTTTCTGACACTTGGGACTCGCAGGGGGGGCGTACATATGGGACTCTTTTGACATTGGGGACTCCCCATTGGGGACTCTTTTGACATTTGGGAATCTTTCACAAATTGCACATTTTTGACATTTCCTATCAAAGTACAGTCTTGTGCCTTGGTGTGTGGGGGTCTTAGCATGCCCCAAGACCAGCTAGACGGGTCCTGAGTTGATTGCACCTTTGCAAGTACCAGAACCATACTGTCCCATTTGGGAATCAAAAAAGATTCCCAAATGGGCATCCCAATTTTTTACATTTCCTATCAAAGTACAGTCTTGTGCCTTGGTGTGTGGGGGTATTAGCATGCCCCAAGACCAGCTAGAGAGGTCCTGTGTTGATTGGACCTTTGCAATTATGAATAAAACATACTGTACATTTGGGAATCCCTATTGGATTTGAATGGTGACATTGGGGTCTCTTTCTGACACTTGGGACTCGCAGGGGGGGCGTCCATATGGGACTCTTTTGACATTGGGGAATCCCCATTTGGGACTCTTTTGACATTTGGGAATCTTTCACAAATTGCACATTTTTGACATTTCCTATCAAAGTACAGTCTTGTGCCTTGGTGTGTGGGGGTCTTAGCATGCCCCAAGACCAGCTAGACGGGTCCTGAGTTGATTGCACCTTTGCAAGTACCAGAACCATACTTTCCCATTTGGGAATCAAAAAAGATTCCCAAATGGGCATCCCATTTTTGACATTTCCTATCAAAGTACAGTCTTGTGCCTTGGTGTGTGGGGGTCTTAGCATGCCTTAAGACCAGCTAGAGGGGTCCTGAGTTGATTGCACCTTTGCAAGTACCAGAACCATACTCTCCCATTTGGGAATCAAAAAAGATTCCCAAATGGGCATCCCATTTTTGACATTTCCTATCAAAGTACAGTCTTGTGCCTTGGTGTGTGGGGGTCTTAGCATGCCCCAAGACCAGCTAGAGGGGTCCTGAGTTGATTGCACCTTTGCAAGTACCAGAACCATACTTTCCCATTTGGGAATCAAAAAAGATTCCCAAATGGGCATCCCATTTTTGACATTTCCTATCAAAGTACAGTCTTGTGCCTTGGTGTGTGGGGGTCTTAGCATGCCTTAAGACCAGCTAGAGGGGTCCTGAGTTGATTGCACCTTTGCAAGTACCAGAACCATACTGTCCCATTTGGGAATCAAGAAAGATTCCCAAATGGGCATCCCACATCAAAATTGTCAGTGTTCCCATGCAGGCATACTAGCTCCTAGCGGGTCCGATCAAAGACCGTCCTGCTCAATTTGAGTGTGGTAACAACATATTAAAAAATCAGCATGATTGCATGTTCAGAAAAAAAGTTGCTTCAATCTGATCAAGCTGTACAGATGGTGTCAGGGGCTATGATCCTGACACCATACAGACCTTGGTTTCTCCAACAAGGCAATTTTTTTTTCTGAAGGACTTGGGCAGTTTATTCTTTCACATTATGATAGTAGACACTGTCCCTGTTATGCGTGTGAAATATGGGGTTCCTAGTGTAATATTAAGGGTAATTTATCCATGAAAGATTCCCAAATGGACACCACTGACATTTGGGAATCCTTGACTAAAATTCAAACTTTGGAACTCATTTTGAAGGTCTTGCCATTGACCAATGTGCACAAAAATCTCACCACACGTTGTTTGTAATGTCCACTTTAACCTAGAAGTGGTTGCAAGTTTCTAGCTTTAGTGAAAGGGTCATGAAGCCATGAAAATGTTAAGAAAGGTCACATAGGTCACACTGTCCATTTGGGAATCAAAAAAGATTCCCAAATGGGCATCCCATTTTTGACATTTCCTATCAAAGTAGAGTATTGTGCCTTGGTGTGTGGGGGTCTTAGAATGCCCCAAGACCAGCTAGAAGGGTCCTGAGTTGATTGCACCTTTGCAAGTACCAGAACCATACTGTCCCATTTGGGAATCAAAAAAGATTCCCAAATGGGCATCCCAATTTTTTACCTTTCCTATCAAAGTACAGTCTTGTGCCTTGGTGTGTGGGGGTATTAGCATGCCCCAAGACCAGCTAGACGGGTCCTGAGTTGATTGCACCTTTGCAAGTACCAGAACCATACTGTCCCATTTGGGAATCAAGAAAGATTCCCAAATGGGCATCCCACATCAAAATTGTCAGTGTTCCCATGCAGGCATGCTAGCTCCTAGCGGGTCTGATCCAAGACCGTCCTGCTCCATTTGAGTGTGGTAACAACATATTAAAAAATCAGCATGATTGCATGTTCAGAAAAAAAGTTGCTTCAATCTGATCAAGCTGTACAGATGGTGTCAGGGGCTATGATCCTGACACCATACAGACCTTGGTTTCTCCAACAAGGCAAATTTTTTTTCTGAAGGACTTGGGCAGTTTATTCTTTCACATTATGATAGTAGACACTGTACCTGTTATGCGTGTGAAATATGGGGTTCCTAGTGTAATATTAAGGGTAATTTATCCATGAAAGATTCCCAAATGGACACCACTGACATTTGGGAATCCTTGACTAAAATTCAAACTTTGGAACTAATTTTGAAGGTCTTGCCATTGACCAATGTGCACAAAAATCTCACCACACGTTGTTTGTAATGTCCACTTTAACCTAGAAGTGGTTGCAAGTTTCTAGCTTTAGTGAAAGGGTCATGAAGCCATGAAAATGTTAAGAAAGGTCACATAGGTCACACTGTCCATTTGGGAATCAAAAAAGATTCCCAAATGGGCATCCAATTTTTGACATTTCCTATCAAAGTAGAGTATTGTGCCTTGGTGTGTGGGGGTCTTAGAATGCCCCAAGACCTGCTAGAAGGGTCCTGAGTTGATTGCACCTTTGCAAGTACCAGAACCATACTGTCCCATTTGGGAATCAAAAAAGATTCCCAAATGGGCATCCCAATTTTTTACATTTCCTATCAAAGTACAGTCTTGTGCCTTGGTGTGTGGGGGTATTAGCATGCCCCAAGACCAGCTAGAGAGGTCCTGTGTTGAATGGACCTTTGCAATTATGAATAAAACATACTGTACATTTGGGAATCCCTATTGGATTTGAATGGTGACATTGGGGTCTCTTTCTGACACTTGGGACTCGCAGGGGGGGCGTCCATATGGGACTCTTTTGACATTGGGGAATCCCCATTGGGGACTCTTTTGACATTTGGGAATCTTTCACAAATTGCACATTTTTGACATTTCCTATCAAAGTAGAGTATTGTGCCTTGGTGTGTGGGGGTCTTAGCATGCCCCAAGACCAGCTAGAGGGGTCCTGAGTTGATTGCACCTTTGCAAGTACCAGAACCATACTGTCCCATTTGGGAATCAAAAAAGATTCCCAAATGGGCATCCCAATTTTTGACATTTCCTATCAAAGTACAGTCTTGTGCCTTGGTGTGTGGGGGTCTTAGCATGCCCCAAGACCAGCTAGAGGGGTCCTGAGTTGATTGCACCTTTGCAAGTATGAAAAAAACATACTGTACATTTGGGAATCCCTATTGGATTTCAATGGTGACATTTGGGAATCTTTGTGACATATGGGAATCCCCATTGGGGACTCTTTTGACATTTGGGAATCCCTATTGGATTTGAATGGTGACATTGGGGTCTCTTTCTGACACTTGGGACTCGCAGGGGGGGCGTCCATATGGGACTCTTTTGACATTGGGGAATCCCCATTGGGGACTCTTTTGACATTTGGGAATCTTTCACAAATTGCACATTTTTGACATTTCCTATCAAAGTAGAGTATTGTGCCTTGGTGTGTGGGGTTCTTAGCATGCCCCAAGACCAGCTAGAGGGGTCCTGAGTTGATTGCACCTTTGCAAGTACCAGAACCATACTGTCCCATTTGGGAATCAAGAAAGATTCCCATATGGGCATCCCATTTTTGACATTTCCTATCAAAGTACAGTCTTGTGCCTTGGTGTGTGGGGGTCTTAGCATGCCTTAAGACCAGCTAGAGGGGTCCTGAGTTGATTACACCTTTGCAAGTACCAGAACCATACTCTCCCATTTGGGAATCAAAAAAGATTCCCAAATGGGCATCCCATTTTTGACATTTCCTATCAAAGTACAGTCTTGTGCCTTGGTGTGTGGGGGTCTTAGCATGCCCCAAGACCAGCTAGAGGGGTCCTGAGTTGATTGCACCTTTGCAAGTACCAGAACCATACTTTCCCATTTGGGAATCAAAAAAGATTCCCAAATGGGCATCCCATTTTTGACATTTCCTATCAAAGTACAGTCTTGTGCCTTGGTGTGTGGGGGTCTTAGCATGCCTTAAGACCAGCTAGAGGGGTCCTGAGTTGATTGCACCTTTGCAAGTACCAGAACCATACTGTCCCATTTGGGAATCAAGAAAGATTCCCAAATGGGCATCCCACATCAAAATTGTCAGTGTTCCCTTGCAGGCATGCTAGCTCCTAGCGGGTCCGATCCAAGACCGTCCTGCTCCATTTGAGTGTGGTAACAACATATTAAAAAATCAGCATGATTGCATGTTCAGAAAAAAAGTTGCTTCAATCTGATCAAGCTGTACAGATGGTGTCAGGGGCTATGATCCTGACACCATACAGACCTTGGTTTCTCCAACAAGGCAAATTTTTTTTCTGAAGGACTTGGGCAGTTTTTTCTTTCACATTATGATAGTAGACACTGTACCTGTTATGCGTGTGAAATATGGGGTTCCTAGTGTAATATTAAGGGTAATTTATCCATGAAAGATTCCCAAATGGACACCACTGACATTTGGGAATCCTTGACTAAAATTCAAACTTTGGAACTAATTTTGAAGGTCTTGCCATTGACCAATGTGCACAAAAATCTCACCACACGTTGTTTGTAATGTCCACTTTAACCTAGTAGTGGTTGCAAGTTTCTAGCTTTAGTGAAAGGGTCATGAAGCCATGAAAATGTTAAGAAAGGTCACATAGGTCACACTGTCCATTTGGGAATCAAAAAAGATTCCCAAATGGGCATCCCATTTTTGACATTTCCTATCAAAGTAGAGTATTGTGCCTTGGTGTGTGGGGGTCTTAGAATGCCCCAAGACCTGCTAGAAGGGTCCTGAGTTGATTGCACCTTTGCAAGTACCAGAACCATACTGTCCCATTTGGGAATCAAAAAAGATTCCCAAATGGGCATCCCAATTTTTTACATTTCCTATCAAAGTACAGTCTTGTGCCTTGGTGTGTGGGGGTATTAGCATGCCCCAAGACCAGCTAGAGAGGTCCTGTGTTGATTGGACCTTTGCAATTATGAATAAAACATACTGTACATTTGGGAATCCCTATTGGATTTGAATGGTGACATTGGGGTCTCTTTCTGACACTTGGGACTCGCAGGGGGGGCGTCCATATGGGACTCTTTTGACATTGGGGAATCCCCATTGGGGACTCTTTTGACATTTGGGAATCTTTCACAAATTGCACATTTTTGACATTTCCTATCAAAGTAGAGTATTGTGCCTTGGTGTGTGGGGGTCTTAGCATGCCCCAAGACCAGCTAGAGGGGTCCTGAGTTGATTGCAGCTTTGCAAGTACCAGAACCATACTGTCCCATTTGGGAATCAAAAAAGATTCCCAAATGGGCATCTCCATTTTTGACATTTCCTATCAAAGTACAGTCTTGTGCCTTGGTGTGTGGGGGTCTTAGCATGCCCCAAGACCAGCTAGAGGGGTCCTGAGTTGATTGCACCTTTGCAAGTATGAAAAAAACATACTGTACATTTGGGAATCCCTATTGGATTTCAATGGTGACATTTGGGAATCTTTGTGACATATGGGAATCCCCATTGGGGACTCTTTTGACATTTGGGAATCCCTATTGGATTTGAATGGTGACATTGGGGTCTCTTTCTGACACTTGGGACTCGCAGGGGGGGCGTCCATATGGGACTCTTTTGACATTGGGGAATCCCCATTGGGGACTCTTTTGACATTTGGGAATCTTTCACAAATTGCACATTTTTGACATTTCCTATCAAAGTAGAGTATTGTGCCTTGGTGTGTGGGGTTCTTAGCATGCCCCAAGACCAGCTAGAGGGGTCCTGAGTTGATTGCAGCTTTGCAAGTACCAGAACCATACTGTCCCATTTGGGAATCAAAAAAGATTCCCAAATGGGCATCCCAATTTTTGACATTTCCTATCAAAGTACAGTCTTGTGCCTTGGTGTGTGGGGGTCTTAGCATGCCCCAAGACCAGCTAGAGGGGTCCTGAGTTGATTGCACCTTTGCAAGTATGAAAAAAACATACTGTACATTTGGGAATCCCTATTGGATTTCAATGGTGACATTTGGGAATCTTTGTGACATATGGGAATCCCCATTGGGGACTCTTTTGACATTTGGGAATCCCTATTGGATTTGAATGGTGACATTGGGGTCTCTTTCTGACACTTGGGACTCGCAGGGGGGGCGTCCATATGGGACTCTTTTGACATTGGGGAATCCCCATTGGGGACTCTTTTGACATTTGGGAATCTTTCACAAATTGCACATTTTTGACATTTCCTATCAAAGTAGAGTATTGTGCCTTGGTGTGTGGGGGTCTTAGCATGCCCCAAGACCAGCTAGAGGGGTCCTGAGTTGATTGCACCTTTGCAAGTACCAGAACCATACTGTCCCATTTGGGAATCAAAAAAGATTCCCAAATGGGCATCCCAATTTTTGACATTTCCTATCAAAGTACAGTCTTGTGCCTTGGTGTGTGGGGGTCTTAGCATGCCCCAAGACCAGCTAGAGAGGTCCTGTGTTTATTGGACCGTTGGAATTATGAATAAAACATACTGTACATTTGGGAATCCCTTTTGTATTTGAATGGTGACATTGGGGTCTCTTTCTGACACTTGGGACTCGCAGGGGGGGCGTACATATGGGACTCTTTTGACATTGGGGACTCCCCATTGGGGACTCTTTTGACATTTGGGAATCTTTCACAAATTGCACATTTTTGACATTTCCTATCAAAGTACAGTCTTGTGCCTTGGTGTGTGGGGGTCTTAGCATGCCCCAAGACCAGCTAGACGGGTCCTGAGTTGATTGCACCTTTGCAAGTACCAGAACCATACTGTCCCATTTGGGAATCAAAAAAGATTCCCAAATGGGCATCCCAATTTTTTACATTTCCTATCAAAGTACAGTCTTGTGCCTTGGTGTGTGGGGGTATTAGCATGCCCCAAGACCAGCTAGAGAGGTCCTGTGTTGATTGGACCTTTGCAATTATGAATAAAACATACTGTACATTTGGGAATCCCTATTGGATTTGAATGGTGACATTGGGGTCTCTTTCTGACACTTGGGACTCGCAGGGGGGGCGTCCATATGGGACTCTTTTGACATTGGGGAATCCCCATTTGGGACTCTTTTGACATTTGGGAATCTTTCACAAATTGCACATTTTTGACATTTCCTATCAAAGTACAGTCTTGTGCCTTGGTGTGTGGGGGTCTTAGCATGCCCCAAGACCAGCTAGAGGGGTCCTGAGTTGATTGCACCTTTGCAAGTATGAAAAAAACATACTGTACATTTGGGAATCCCTATTGGATTTCAATGGTGACATTTGGGAATCTTTGTGACATATGGGAATCCCCATTGGGGACTCTTTTGACATTTGGGAATCCCTATTGGATTTGAATGGTGACATTGGGGTCTCTTTCTGACACTTGGGACTCGCAGGGGGGGCGTCCATATGGGACTCTTTTGACATTGGGGAATCCCCATTGGGGACTCTTTTGACATTTGGGAATCTTTCACAAATTGCACATTTTTGACATTTCCTATCAAAGTAGAGTATTGTGCCTTGGTGTGTGGGGGTCTTAGCATGCCCCAAGACCAGCTAGAGGGGTCCTGAGTTGATTGCACCTTTGCAAGTATGAAAAAAACATACTGTACATTTGGGAATCCCTATTGGATTTCAATGGTGACATTTGGGAATCTTTGTGACATATGGGAATCCCCATTGGGGACTCTTTTGACATTTGGGAATCCCTATTGGATTTGAATGGTGACATTGGGGTCTCTTTCTGACACTTGGGACTCGCAGGGGGGGCGTCCATATGGGACTCTTTTGACATTGGGGAATCCCCATTGGGGACTCTTTTGACATTTGGGAATCTTTCACAAATTGCACATTTTTGACATTTCCTATCAAAGTAGAGTATTGTGCCTTGGTGTGTGGGGGTCTTAGCATGCCCCAAGACCAGCTAGAGGGGTCCTGAGTTGATTGCACCTTTGCAAGTACCAGAACCATACTGTCCCATTTGGGAATCAAAAAAGATTCCCAAATGGGCATCCCAATTTTTGACATTTCCTATCAAAGTACAGTCTTGTGCCTTGGTGTGTGGGGGTCTTAGCATGCCCCAAGACCAGCTAGAGAGGTCCTGTGTTTATTGGACCGTTGGAATTATGAATAAAACATACTGTACATTTGGGAATCCCTATTGGATTTGAATGGTGACATTGGGGTCTCTTTCTGACACTTGGGACTCGCAGGGGGGGCGTACATATGGGACTCTTTTGACATTGGGGACTCCCCATTGGGGACTCTTTTGACATTTGGGAATCTTTCACAAATTGCACATTTTTGACATTTCCTATCAAAGTACAGTCTTGTGCCTTGGTGTGTGGGGGTCTTAGCATGCCCCAAGACCAGCTAGACGGGTCCTGAGTTGATTGCACCTTTGCAAGTACCAGAACCATACTGTCCCATTTGGGAATCAAAAAAGATTCCCAAATGGGCATCCCAATTTTTTACATTTCCTATCAAAGTACAGTCTTGTGCCTTGGTGTGTGGGGGTATTAGCATGCCCCAAGACCAGCTAGAGAGGTCCTGTGTTGATTGGACCTTTGCAATTATGAATAAAACATACTGTACATTTGGGAATCCCTATTGGATTTGAATGGTGACATTGGGGTCTCTTTCTGACACTTGGGACTCGCAGGGGGGGCGTCCATATGGGACTCTTTTGACATTGGGGAATCCCCATTTGGGACTCTTTTGACATTTGGGAATCTTTCACAAATTGCACATTTTTGACATTTCCTATCAAAGTACAGTCTTGTGCCTTGGTGTGTGGGGGTCTTAGCATGCCCCAAGACCAGCTAGACAGGTCCTGAGTTGATTGCACCTTTGCAAGTACCAGAACCATACTTTCCCATTTGGGAATCAAAAAAGATTCCCAAATGGGCATCCCATTTTTGACATTTCCTATCAAAGTACAGTCTTGTGCCTTGGTGTGTGGGGGTCTTAGCATGCCTTAAGACCAGCTAGAGGGGTCCTGAGTTGATTGCACCTTTGCAAGTACCAGAACCATACTCTCCCATTTGGGAATCAAAAAAGATTCCCAAATGGGCATCCCATTTTTGACATTTCCTATCAAAGTACAGTCTTGTGCCTTGGTGTGTGGGGGTCTTAGCATGCCCCAAAACCAGCTAGAGGGGTCCTGAGTTGATTGCACCTTTGCAAGTACCAGAACCATACTTTCCCATTTGGGAATCAAAAAAGATTCCCAAATGGGCATCCCATTTTTGACATTTCCTATCAAAGTACAGTCTTGTGCCTTGGTGTGTGGGGGTCTTAGCATGCCTTAAGACCAGCTAGAGGGGTCCTGAGTTGATTGCACCTTTGCAAGTACCAGAACCATACTGTCCCATTTTGGAATCAAGAAAGATTCCCAAATGGGCATCCCACATCAAAATTGTCAGTGTTCCCATGCAGGCATACTAGCTCCTAGCGGGTCCGATCAAAGACCGTCCTGCTCAATTTGAGTGTGGTAACAACATATTAAAAAATCAGCATGATTGCATGTTCAGAAAAAAAGTTGCTTCAATCTGATCAAGCTGTACAGATGGTGTCAGGGGCTATGATCCTGACACCATACAGACCTTGGTTTCTCCAACAAGGCAATTTTTTTTTCTGAAGGACTTGGGCAGTTTATTCTTTCACATTATGATAGTAGACACTGTCCCTGTTATGCGTGTGAAATATGGGGTTCCTAGTGTAATATTAAGGGTAATTTATCCATGAAAGATTCCCAAATGGACACCACTGACATTTGGGAATCCTTGACTAAAATTCAAACTTTGGAACTCATTTTGAAGGTCTTGCCATTGACCAATGTGCACAAAAATCTCACCACACGTTGTTTGTAATGTCCACTTTAACCTAGAAGTGGTTGCAAGTTTCTAGCTTTAGTGAAAGGGTCATGAAGCCATGAAAATGTTAAGAAAGGTCACATAGGTCACACTGTCCATTTGGGAATCAAAAAAGATTCCCAAATGGGCATCCCATTTTTGACATTTCCTATCAAAGTAGAGTATTGTGCCTTGGTGTGTGGGGGTCTTAGAATGCCCCAAGACCAGCTAGAAGGGTCCTGAGTTGATTGCACCTTTGCAAGTACCAGAACCATACTGTCCCATTTGGGAATCAAAAAAGATTCCCAAATGGGCATCCCAATTTTTTACATTTCCTATCAAAGTACAGTCTTGTGCCTTGGTGTGTGGGGGTATTAGCATGCCCCAAGACCAGCTAGATGGGTCCTGAGTTGATTGCACCTTTGCAAGTACCAGAACCATACTGTCCCATTTGGGAATCAAGAAAGATTCCCAAATGGGCATCCCACATCAAAATTGTCAGTGTTCCCATGCAGGCATGCTAGCTCCTAGCGGGTCTGATCCAAGACCGTCCTGCTCCATTTGAGTGTGGTAACAACATATTAAAAAATCAGCATGATTGCATGTTCAGAAAAAAAGTTGCTTCAATCTGATCAAGCTGTACAGATGGTGTCAGGGGCTATGATCCTGACACCATACAGACCTTGGTTTCTCCAACAAGGCAAATTTTTTTTCTGAAGGACTTGGGCAGTTTATTCTTTCACATTATGATAGTAGACACTGTACCTGTTATGCGTGTGAAATATGGGGTTCCTAGTGTAATATTAAGGGTAATTTATCCATGAAAGATTCCCAAATGGACACCACTGACATTTGGGAATCCTTGACTAAAATTCAAACTTTGGAACTAATTTTGAAGGTCTTGCCATTGACCAATGTGCACAAAAATCTCACCACACGTTGTTTGTAATGTCCACTTTAACCTAGAAGTGGTTGCAAGTTTCTAGCTTTAGTGAAAGGGTCATGAAGCCATGAAAATGTTAAGAAAGGTCACATAGGTCACACTGTCCATTTGGGAATCAAAAAAGATTCCCAAATGGGCATCCCATTTTTGACATTTCCTATCAAAGTAGAGTATTGTGCCTTGGTGTGTGGGGGTCTTAGAATGCCCCAAGACCTGCTAGAAGGGTCCTGAGTTGATTGCACCTTTGCAAGTACCAGAACCATACTGTCCCATTTGGGAATCAAAAAAGATTCCCAAATGGGCATCCCAATTTTTTACATTTCCTATCAAAGTACAGTCTTGTGCCTTGGTGTGTGGGGGTATTAGCATGCCCCAAGACCAGCTAGAGAGGTCCTGTGTTGATTGGACCTTTGCAATTATGAATAAAACATACTGTACATTTGGGAATCCCTATTGGATTTGAATGGTGACATTGGGGTCTCTTTCTGACACTTGGGACTCGCAGGGGGGGCGTCCATATGGGACTCTTTTGACATTGGGGAATCCCCATTGGGGACTCTTTTGACATTTGGGAATCTTTCACAAATTGCACATTTTTGACATTTCCTATCAAAGTAGAGTATTGTGCCTTGGTGTGTGGGGGTCTTAGCATGCCCCAAGACCAGCTAGAGGGGTCCTGAGTTGATTGCACCTTTGCAAGTACCAGAACCATACTGTCCCATTTGGGAATCAAAAAAGATTCCCAAATGGGCATCCCAATTTTTGACATTTCCTATCAAAGTACAGTCTTGTGCCTTGGTGTGTGGGGGTCTTAGCATGCCCCAAGACCAGCTAGAGGGGTCCTGAGTTGATTGCACCTTTGCAAGTATGAAAAAAACATACTGTACATTTGGGAATCCCTATTGTATTTCAATGGTGACATTTGGGAATCTTTGTGACATATGGGAATCCCCATTGGGGACTCTTTTGACATTTGGGAATCCCTATTGGATTTGAATGGTGACATTGGGGTCTCTTTCTGACACTTGGGACTCGCAGGGGGGGCGTCCATATGGGACTCTTTTGACATTGGGGAATCCCCATTGGGGACTCTTTTGACATTTGGGAATCTTTCACAAATTGCACATTTTTGACATTTCCTATCAAAGTAGAGTATTGTGCCTTGGTGTGTGGGGTTCTTAGCATGCCCCAAGACCAGCTAGAGGGGTCCTGAGTTGATTGCAGCTTTGCAAGTACCAGAACCATACTGTCCCATTTGGGAATCAAAAAAGATTCCCAAATGGGCATCCCAATTTTTGACATTTCCTATCAAAGTACAGTCTTGTGCCTTGGTGTGTGGGGGTCTTAGCATGCCCCAAGACCAGCTAGAGGGGTCCTGAGTTGATTGCACCTTTGCAAGTATGATTAAAACATACTGTACATTTGGGAATCCCTATTGGATTTCAATGGTAACATTTGGGAATCTTTGTGACATATGGGAATCCCCATTGGGGACTCTTTTGACATTTGGGAATCCCTATTGGATTTGAATGGTGACATTGGGGTCTCTTTCTGACACTTGGGACTCGCAGGGGGGGCGTCCATATGGGACTCTTTTGACATTGGGGAATCCCCATTGGGGACTCTTTTGACATTTGGGAATCTTTCACAAATTGCACATTTTTGACATTTCCTATCAAAGTAGAGTATTGTGCCTTGGTGTGTGGGGGTCTTAGCATGCCCCAAGACCAGCTAGAGGGGTCCTGAGTTGATTGCACCTTTGCAAGTACCAGAACCATACTGTCCCATTTGGGAATCAAAAAAGATTCCCAAATGGGCATCCCAATTTTTGACATTTCCTATCAAAGTACAGTCTTGTGCCTTGGTGTGTGGGGGTCTTAGCATGCCCCAAGACCAGCTAGAGAGGTCCTGTGTTTATTGGACCGTTGGAATTATGAATAAAACATACTGTACATTTGGGAATCCCTATTGGATTTGAATGGTGACATTGGGGTCTCTTTCTGACACTTGGGACTCGCAGGGGGGGCGTACATATGGGACTCTTTTGACATTGGGGACTCCCCATTGGGGACTCTTTTGACATTTGGGAATCTTTCACAAATTGCACATTTTTGACATTTCCTATCAAAGTACAGTCTTGTGCCTTGGTGTGTGGGGGTCTTAGCATGCCCCAAGACCAGCTAGACGGGTCCTGAGTTGATTGCACCTTTGCAAGTACCAGAACCATACTGTCCCATTTGGGAATCAAAAAAGATTCCCAAATGGGCATCCCAATTTTTTACATTTCCTATCAAAGTACAGTCTTGTGCCTTGGTGTGTGGGGGTATTAGCATGCCCCAAGACCAGCTAGAGAGGTCCTGTGTTGATTGGACCTTTGCAATTATGAATAAAACATACTGTACATTTGGGAATCCCTATTGGATTTGAATGGTGACATTGGGGTCTCTTTCTGACACTTGGGACTCGCAGGGGGGGCGTCCATATGGGACTCTTTTGACATTGGGGAATCCCCATTTGGGACTCTTTTGACATTTGGGAATCTTTCACAAATTGCACATTTTTGACATTTCCTATCAAAGTACAGTCTTGTGCCTTGGTGTGTGGGGGTCTTAGCATGCCCCAAGACCAGCTAGACGGGTCCTGAGTTGATTGCACCTTTGCAAGTACCAGAACCATACTTTCCCATTTGGGAATCAAAAAAGATTCCCAAATGGGCATCCCATTTTTGACATTTCCTATCAAAGTACAGTCTTGTGCCTTGGTGTGTGGGGGTCTTAGCATGCCTTAAGACCAGCTAGAGGGGTCCTGAGTTGATTGCACCTTTGCAAGTACCAGAACCATACTCTCCCATTTGGGAATCAAAAAAGATTCCCAAATGGGCATCCCATTTTTGACATTTCCTATCAAAGTACAGTCTTGTGCCTTGGTGTGTGGGGGTCTTAGCATGCCCCAAGACCAGCTAGAGGGGTCCTGAGTTGATTGCACCTTTGCAAGTACCAGAACCATACTTTCCCATTTGGGAATCAAAAAAGATTCCCAAATGGGCATCCCATTTTTGACATTTCCTATCAAAGTACAGTCTTGTGCCTTGGTGTGTGGGGGTCTTAGCATGCCTTAAGACCAGCTAGAGGGGTCCTGAGTTGATTGCACCTTTGCAAGTACCAGAACCATACTGTCCCATTTGGGAATCAAGAAAGATTCCCAAATGGGCATCCCACATCAAAATTGTCAGTGTTCCCATGCAGGCATACTAGCTCCTAGCGGGTCCGATCAAAGACCGTCCTGCTCAATTTGAGTGTGGTAACAACATATTAAAAAATCAGCATGATTGCATGTTCAGAAAAAAAGTTGCTTCAATCTGATCAAGCTGTACAGATGGTGTCAGGGGCTATGATCCTGACACCATACAGACCTTGGTTTCTCCAACAAGGCAAATTTTTTTTCTGAAGGACTTGGGCAGTTTATTCTTTCACATTATGATAGTAGACACTGTCCCTGTTATGCGTGTGAAATATGGGGTTCCTAGTGTAATATTAAGGGTAATTTATCCATGAAAGATTCCCAAATGGACACCACTGACATTTGGGAATCCTTGACTAAAATTCAAACTTTGGAACTCATTTTGAAGGTCTTGCCATTGACCAATGTGCACAAAAATCTCACCACACGTTGTTTGTAATGTCCACTTTAACCTAGAAGTGGTTGCAAGTTTCTAGCTTGAGTGAAAGGGTCATGAAGCCATGAAAATGTTAAGAAAGGTCACATAGGTCACACTGTCCATTTGGGAATCAAAAAAGATTCCCAAATGGGCATCCCATTTTTGACATTTCCTATCAAAGTAGAGTATTGTGCCTTGGTGTGTGGGGGTCTTAGAATGCCCCAAGACCAGCTAGAAGGGTCCTGAGTTGATTGCACCTTTGCAAGTACCAGAACCATACTGTCCCATTTGGGAATCAAAAAAGATTCCCAAATGGGCATCCCAATTTTTTACATTTCCTATCAAAGTACAGTCTTGTGCCTTGGTGTGTGGGGGTATTAGCATGCCCCAAGACCAGCTAGACGGGTCCTGAGTTGATTGCACCTTTGCAAGTACCAGAACCATACTGTCCCATTTGGGAATCAAGAAAGATTCCCAAATGGGCATCCCACATCAAAATTGTCAGTGTTCCCATGCAGGCATGCTAGCTCCTAGCGGGTCCGATCCAAGACCGTCCTGCTCCATTTGAGTGTGGTAACAACATATTAAAAAATCAGCATGATTGCATGTTCAGAAAAAAAGTTGCTTCAATCTGATCAAGCTGTACAGATGGTGTCAGGGGCTATGATCCTGACACCATACAGACCTTGGTTTCTCCAACAAGGCAAATTTTTTTTCTGAAGGACTTGGGCAGTTTATTCTTTCACATTATGATAGTAGACACTGTACCTGTTATGCGTGTGAAATATGGGGTTCCTAGTGTAATATTAAGGGTAATTTATCCATGAAAGATTCCCAAATGGACACCACTGACATTTGGGAATCCTTGACTAAAATTCAAACTTTGGAACTAATTTTGAAGGTCTTGCCATTGACCAATGTGCACAAAAATCTCACCACACGTTGTTTGTAATGTCCACTTTAACCTAGAAGTGGTTGCAAGTTTCTAGCTTTAGTGAAAGGGTCATGAAGCCATGAAAATGTTAAGAAAGGTCACATAGGTCACACTGTCCATTTGGGAATCAAAAAAGATTCCCAAATGGGCATCCCATTTTTGACATTTCCTATCAAAGTAGAGTATTGTGCCTTGGTGTGTGGGGGTCTTAGAATGCCCCAAGACCAGCTAGAAGGGTCCTGAGTTGATTGCACCTTTGCAAGTACCAGAACCATACTGTCCCATTTGGGAATCAAAAAAGATTCCCAAATGGGCATCCCAATTTTTTACATTTCCTATCAAAGTACAGTCTTGTGCCTTGGTGTGTGGGGGTATTAGCATGCCCCAAGACCAGCTAGAGAGGTCCTGTGTTGATTGGACCTTTGCAATTATGAATAAAACATACTGTACATTTGGGAATCCCTATTGGATTTGAATGGTGACATTGGGGTCTCTTTCTGACACTTGGGACTCGCAGGGGGGGCGTCCATATGGGACTCTTTTGACATTGGGGAATCCCCATTGGGGACTCTTTTGACATTTGGGAATCTTTCACAAATTGCACATTTTTGACATTTCCTATCAAAGTAGAGTATTGTGCCTTGGTGTGTGGGGGTCTTAGCATGCCCCAAGACCAGCTAGAGGGGTCCTGAGTTGATTGCAGCTTTGCAAGTACCAGAACCATACTGTCCCATTTGGGAATCAAAAAAGATTCCCAAATGGGCATCCCAATTTTTTACATTTCCTATCAAAGTACAGTCTTGTGCCTTGGTGTGTGGGGGTATTAGCATGCCCCAAGACCAGCTAGAGAGGTCCTGTGTTGATTGGACCTTTGCAATTATGAATAAAACATACTGTACATTTGGGAATCCCTATTGGATTTGAATGGTGACATTGGGGTCTCTTTCTGACACTTGGGACTCGCAGGGGGGGCGTCCATATGGGACTCTTTTGACATTGGGGAATCCCCATTGGGGACTCTTTTGACATTTGGGAATCTTTCACAAATTGCACATTTTTGACATTTCCTATCAAAGTAGAGTATTGTGCCTTGGTGTGTGGGGGTCTTAGCATGCCCCAAGACCAGCTAGAGGGGTCCTGAGTTGATTGCAGCTTTGCAAGTACCAGAACCATACTGTCCCATTTGGGAATCAAAAAAGATTCCCAAATGGGCATCCCCATTTTTGACATTTCCTATCAAAGTACAGTCTTGTGCCTTGGTGTGTGGGGGTCTTAGCATGCCCCAAGACCAGCTAGAGGGGTCCTGAGTTGATTGCACCTTTGCAAGTATAAAAAAAACATACTGTACATTTGGGAATCCCTATTGGATTTCAATTATGACATTTGGGAATCTTTGTGACATATGGGAATCCCCATTGGGGACTCTTTTGACATTTGGGAATCCCTATTGGATTTGAATGGTGACATTGGGGTCTCTTTCTGACACTTGGGACTCGCAGGGGGGGCATCCATATGGGACTCTTTTGACATTGGGGAATCCCCATTGGGGACTCTTTTGACATTTGGGAATCTTTCACAAATTGCACATTTTTGACATTTCCTATCAAAGTAGAGTATTGTGCCTTGGTGTGTGGGGTTCTTAGCATGCCCCAAGACCAGCTAGAGGGGTCCTGAGTTGATTGCAGCTTTGCAAGTACCAGAACCATACTGTCCCATTTGGGAATCAAAAAAGATTCCCAAATGGGCATCCCAATTTTTGACATTTCCTATCAAAGTACAGTCTTGTGCCTTGGTGTGTGGGGGTCTTAGCATGCCCCAAGACCAGCTAGAGGGGTCCTGAGTTGATTGCACCTTTGCAAGTATGAAAAAAACATACTGTACATTTGGGAATCCCTATTGGATTTCAATGGTGACATTTGGGAATCTTTGTGACATATGGGAATCCCCATTGGGGACTCTTTTGACATTTGGGAATCCCTATTGGATTTGAATGGTGACATTGGGGTCTCTTTCTGACACTTGGGACTCGCAGGGGGGGCGTCCATATGGGACTCTTTTGACATTGGGGAATCCCCATTGGGGACTCTTTTGACATTTGGGAATCTTTCACAAATTGCACATTTTTGACATTTCCTATCAAAGTAGAGTATTGTGCCTTGGTGTGTGGGGGTCTTAGCATGCCCCAAGACCAGCTAGAGGGGTCCTGAGTTGATTGCACCTTTGCAAGTACCAGAACCATACTGTCCCATTTGGGAATCAAAAAAGATTCCCAAATGGGCATCCCAATTTTTGACATTTCCTATCAAAGTACAGTCTTGTGCCTTGGTGTGTGGGGGTCTTAGCATGCCCCCAGACCAGCTAGAGAGGTCCTGTGTTTATTGGACCGTTGGAATTATGAATAAAACATACTGTACATTTGGGAATCCCTATTGGATTTGAATGGTGACATTGGGGTCTCTTTCTGACACTTGGGACTCGCAGGGGGGGCGTACATATGGGACTCTTTTGACATTGGGGACTCCCCATTGGGGACTCTTTTGACATTTGGGAATCTTTCACAAATTGCACATTTTTGACATTTCCTATCAAAGTACAGTCTTGTGCCTTGGTGTGTGGGGGTCTTAGCATGCCCCAAGACCAGCTAGACGGGTCCTGAGTTGATTGCACCTTTGCAAGTACCAGAACCATACTGTCCCATTTGGGAATCAAAAAAGATTCCCAAATGGGCATCCCAATTTTTTACATTTCCTATCAAAGTACAGTCTTGTGCCTTGGTGTGTGGGGGTATTAGCATGCCCCAAGACCAGCTAGAGAGGTCCTGTGTTGATTGGACCTTTGCAATTATGAATAAAACATACTGTACATTTGGGAATCCCTATTGGATTTGAATGGTGACATTGGGGTCTCTTTCTGACACTTGGGACTCGCAGGGGGGGCGTCCATATGGGACTCTTTTGACATTGGGGAATCCCCATTTGGGACTCTTTTGACATTTGGGAATCTTTCACAAATTGCACATTTTTGACATTTCCTATCAAAGTACAGTCTTGTGCCTTGGTGTGTGGGGGTCTTAGCATGCCCCAAGACCAGCTAGACGGGTCCTGAGTTGATTGCACCTTTGCAAGTACCAGAACCATACTTTCCCATTTGGGAATCAAAAAAGATTCCCAAATGGGCATCCCATTTTTGACATTTCCTATCAAAGTACAGTCTTGTGCCTTGGTGTGTGGGGGTCTTAGCATGCCTTAAGACCAGCTAGAGGGGTCCTGAGTTGATTGCACCTTTGCAAGTACCAGAACCATACTCTCCCATTTGGGAATCAAAAAAGATTCCCAAATGGGCATCCCATTTTTGACATTTCCTATCAAAGTACAGTCTTGTGCCTTGGTGTGTGGGGGTCTTAGCATGCCCCAAGACCAGCTAGAGGGGTCCTGAGTTGATTGCACCTTTGCAAGTACCAGAACCATACTTTCCCATTTGGGAATCAAAAAAGATTCCCAAATGGGCATCCCATTTTTGACATTTCCTATCAAAGTACAGTCTTGTGCCTTGGTGTGTGGGGGTCTTAGCATGCCTTAAGACCAGCTAGAGGGGTCCTGAATTGATTGCACCTTTGCAAGTACCAGAACCATACTGTCCCATTTGGGAATCAAGAAAGATTCCCAAATGGGCATCCCACATCAAAATTGTCAGTGTTCCCATGCAGGCATGCTAGCTCCTAGCGGGTCCGATCCAAGACCGTCCTGCTCCATTTGAGTGTGGTAACAACATATTAAAAAATCAGCATGATTGCATGTTCAGAAAAAAAGTTGCTTCAATCTGATCAAGCTGTACAGATGGTGTCAGGGGCTATGATCCTGACACCATACAGACCTTGGTTTCTCCAACAAGGCAAATTTTTTTTCTGAAGGACTTGGGCAGTTTATTCTTTCACATTATGATAGTAGACACTGTACCTGTTATGCGTGTGAAATATGGGGTTCCTAGTGTAATATTAAGGGTAATTTATCCATGAAAGATTCCCAAATGGACACCACTGACATTTGGGAATCCTTGACTAAAATTCAAACTTTGGAACTAATTTTGAAGGTCTTGCCATTGACCAATGTGCACAAAAATCTCACCACACGTTGTTTGTAATGTCCACTTTAACCTAGAAGTGGTTGCAAGTTTCTAGCTTTAGTGAAAGGGTCATGAAGCCATGAAAATGTTAAGAAAGGTCACATAGGTCACACTGTCCATTTGGGAATCAAAAAAGATTCCCAAATGGGCATCCCATTTTTGACATTTCCTATCAAAGTAGAGTATTGTGCCTTGGTGTGTGGGGGTCTTAGAATGCCCCAAGACCTGCTAGAAGGGTCCTGAGTTGATTGCACCTTTGCAAGTACCAGAACCATACTGTCCCATTTGGGAATCAAAAAAGATTCCCAAATGGGCATCCCAATTTTTTACATTTCCTATCAAAGTACAGTCTTGTGCCTTGGTGTGTGGGGGTATTAGCATGCCCCAAGACCAGCTAGAGAGGTCCTGTGTTGATTGGACCTTTGCAATTATGAATAAAACATACTGTACATTTGGGAATCCCTATTGGATTTGAATGGTGACATTGGGGTCTCTTTCTGACACTTGGGACTCGCAGGGGGGGCGTCCATATGGGACTCTTTTGACATTGGGGAATCCCCATTGGGGACTCTTTTGACATTTGGGAATCTTTCACAAATTGCACATTTTTGACATTTCCTATCAAAGTAGAGTATTGTGCCTTGGTGTGTGGGGGTCTTAGCATGCCCCAAGACCAGCTAGAGGGGTCCTGAGTTGATTGCAGCTTTGCAAGTACCAGAACCATACTGTCCCATTTGGGAATCAAAAAAGATTCCCAAATGGGCATCTCCATTTTTGACATTTCCTATCAAAGTACAGTCTTGTGCCTTGGTGTGTGGGGGTCTTAGCATGCCCCAAGACCAGCTAGAGGGGTCCTGAGTTGATTGCACCTTTGCAAGTATGAAAAAAACATACTGTACATTTGGGAATCCCTATTGGATTTCAATGGTGACATTTGGGAATCTTTGTGACATATGGGAATCCCCATTGGGGACTCTTTTGACATTTGGGAATCCCTATTGGATTTGAATGGTGACATTGGGGTCTCTTTCTGACACTTGGGACTCGCAGGGGGGGCGTCCATATGGGACTCTTTTGACATTGGGGAATCCCCATTGGGGACTCTTTTGACATTTGGGAATCTTTCACAAATTGCACATTTTTGACATTTCCTATCAAAGTAGAGTATTGTGCCTTGGTGTGTGGGGTTCTTAGCATGCCCCAAGACCAGCTAGAGGGGTCCTGAGATGATTGCAGCTTTGCAAGTACCAGAACCATACTGTCCCATTTGGGAATCAAAAAAGATTCCCAAATGGGCATCCCAATTTTTGACATTTCCTATCAAAGTACAGTATTGTGCCTTGGTGTGTGGGGGTCTTAGCATGCCTCAAGACCAGCTAGAGGGGTCCTGAGTTGATTGCACCTTTGCAAGTATGAAAAAAACATACTGTACATTTGGGAATCCCTATTGGATTTCAATGGTGACATTTGGGAATCTTTGTGACATATGGGAATCCCCATTGGGGACTCTTTTGACATTTGGGAATCCCTATTGGATTTGAATGGTGACATTGGGGTCTCTTTCTGACACTTGGGACTCGCAGGGGGGGCGTCCATATGGGACTCTTTTGACATTGGGGAATCCCCATTGGGGACTCTTTTGACATTTGGGAATCTTTCACAAATTGCACATTTTTGACATTTCCTATCAAAGTAGAGTATTGTGCCTTGGTGTGTGGGGGTCTTAGCATGCCTCAAGACCAGCTAGAGGGGTCCTGAGTTGATTGCACCTTTGCAAGTATGAAAAAAACATACTGTACATTTGGGAATCCCTATTGGATTTCAATGGTGACATTTGGGAATCTTTGTGACATATGGGAATCCCCATTGGGGACTCTTTTGACATTTGGGAATCCCTATTGGATTTGAATGGTGACATTGGGGTCTCTTTCTGACACTTGGGACTCGCAGGGGGGGCGTCCATATGGGACTCTTTTGACATTGGGGAATCCCCATTGGGGACTCTTTTGACATTTGGGAATCTTTCACAAATTGCACATTTTTGACATTTCCTATCAAAGTAGAGTATTGTGCCTTGGTGTGTGGGGGTCTTAGCATGCCCCAAGACCAGCTAGAGGGGTCCTGAGTTGATTGCACCTTTGCAAGTACCAGAACCATACTGTCCCATTTGGGAATCAAAAAAGATTCCCAAATGGGCATCCCAATTTTTGACATTTCCTATCAAAGTACAGTCTTGTGCCTTGGTGTGTGGGGGTCTTAGCATGCCCCAAGACCAGCTAGAGAGGTCCTGTGTTTATTGGACCGTTGGAATTATGAATAAAACATACTGTACATTTGGGAATCCCTATTGGATTTGAATGGTGACATTGGGGTCTCTTTCTGACACTTGGGACTCGCAGGGGGGGCGTACATATGGGACTCTTTTGACATTGGGGACTCCCCATTGGGGACTCTTTTGACATTTGGGAATCTTTCACAAATTGCACATTTTTGACATTTCCTATCAAAGTACAGTCTTGTGCCTTGGTGTGTGGGGGTCTTAGCATGCCCCAAGACCAGCTAGACGGGTCCTGAGTTGATTGCACCTTTGCAAGTACCAGAACCATACTGTCCCATTTGGGAATCAAAAAAGATTCCCAAATGGGCATCCCAATTTTTTACATTTCCTATCAAAGTACAGTCTTGTGCCTTGGTGTGTGGGGGTATTAGCATGCCCCAAGACCAGCTAGAGAGGTCCTGTGTTGATTGGACCTTTGCAATTATGAATAAAACATACTGTACATTTGGGAATCCCTATTGGATTTGAATGGTGACATTGGGGTCTCTTTCTGACACTTGGGACTCGCAGGGGGGGCGTCCATATGGGACTCTTTTGACATTGGGGAATCCCCATTTGGGACTCTTTTGACATTTGGGAATCTTTCACAAATTGCACATTTTTGACATTTCCTATCAAAGTACAGTCTTGTGCCTTGGTGTGTGGGGGTCTTAGCATGCCCCAAGACCAGCTAGACGGGTCCTGAGTTGATTGCACCTTTGCAAGTACCAGAACCATACTTTCCCATTTGGGAATCAAAAAAGATTCCCAAATGGGCATCCCATTTTTGACATTTCCTATCAAAGTACAGTCTTGTGCCTTGGTGTGTGGGGGTCTTAGCATGCCTTAAGACCAGCTAGAGGGGTCCTGAGTTGATTGCACCTTTGCAAGTACCAGAACCATACTCTCCCATTTGGGAATCAAAAAAGATTCCCAAATGGGCATCCCATTTTTGACATTTCCTATCAAAGTACAGTCTTGTGCCTTGGTGTGTGGGGGTCTTAGCATGCCCCAAGACCAGCTAGAGGGGTCCTGAGTTGATTGCACCTTTGCAAGTACCAGAACCATACTGTCCCATTTGGGAATCAAAAAAGATTCCCAAATGGGCATCCCAATTTTTGACATTTCCTATCAAAGTACAGTCTTGTGCCTTGGTGTGTGGGGGTCTTAGCATGCCCCAAGACCAGCTAGAGAGGTCCTGTGTTTATTGGACCGTTGGAATTATGAATAAAACATACTGTACATTTGGGAATCCCTATTGGATTTGAATGGTGACATTGGGGTCTCTTTCTGACACTTGGGACTCGCAGGGGGGGCGTACATATGGGACTCTTTTGACATTGGGGACTCCCCATTGGGGACTCTTTTGACATTTGGGAATCTTTCACAAATTGCACATTTTTGACATTTCCTATCAAAGTACAGTCTTGTGCCTTGGTGTGTGGGGGTCTTAGCATGCCCCAAGACCAGCTAGACGGGTCCTGAGTTGATTGCACCTTTGCAAGTACCAGAACCATACTGTCCCATTTGGGAATCAGAAAAGATTCCCAAATGGGCATCCCAATTTTTTACATTTCCTATCAAAGTACAGTCTTGTGCCTTGGTGTGTGGGGGTATTAGCATGCCCCAAGACCAGCTAGAGAGGTCCTGTGTTGATTGGACCTTTGCAATTATGAATAAAACATACTGTACATTTGGGAATCCCTATTGGATTTGAATGGTGACATTGGGGTCTCTTTCTGACACTTGGGACTCGCAGGGGGGGCGTCCATATGGGACTCTTTTGACATTGGGGAATCCCCATTTGGGACTCTTTTGACATTTGGGAATCTTTCACAAATTGCACATTTTTGACATTTCCTATCAAAGTACAGTCTTGTGCCTTGGTGTGTGGGGGTCTTAGCATGCCCCAAGACCAGCTAAACGGGTCCTGAGTTGATTGCACCTTTGCAAGTATGAAAAAAACATACTGTACATTTGGGAATCCCTATTGGATTTCAATGGTGACATTTGGGAATCTTTGTGACATATGGGAATCCCCATTGGGGACTCTTTTGACATTTGGGAATCCCTATTGGATTTGAATGGTGACATTGGGGTCTCTTTCTGACACTTGGGACTCGCAGGGGGGGCGTCCATATGGGACTCTTTTGACATTGGGGAATCCCCATTGGGGACTCTTTTGACATTTGGGAATCTTTCACAAATTGCACATTTTTGACATTTCCTATCAAAGTAGAGTATTGTGCCTTGGTGTGTGGAGTTCTTAGCATGCCCCAAGACCAGCTAGAGGGGTCCTGAGATGATTGCAGCTTTGCAAGTACCAGAACCATACTGTCCCATTTGGGAATCAAAAAAGATTCCCAAATGGGCATCCCAATTTTTGACATTTCCTATCAAAGTACAGTCTTGTGCCTTGGTGTGTGGGGGTCTTAGCATGCCTCAAGACCAGCTAGAGGGGTCCTGAGTTGATTGCACCTTTGCAAGTATGAAAAAAACATACTGTACATTTGGGAATCCCTATTGGATTTCAATGGTGACATTTGGGAATCTTTGTGACATATGGGAATCCCCATTGGGGACTCTTTTGACATTTGGGAATCCCTATTGGATTTGAATGGTGACATTGGGGTCTCTTTCTGACACTTGGGACTCGCAGGGGGGGCGTCCATATGGGACTCTTTTGACATTGGGGAATCCCCATTGGGGACTCTTTTGACATTTGGGAATCTTTCACAAATTGCACATTTTTGACATTTCCTATCAAAGTAGAGTATTGTGCCTTGGTGTGTGGGGGTCTTAGCATGCCTCAAGACCAGCTAGAGGGGTCCTGAGTTGATTGCACCTTTGCAAGTATGAAAAAAACATACTGTACATTTGGGAATCCCTATTGGATTTCAATGGTGACATTTGGGAATCTTTGTGACATATGGGAATCCCCATTGGGGACTCTTTTGACATTTGGGAATCCCTATTGGATTTGAATGGTGACATTGGGGTCTCTTTCTGACACTTGGGACTCGCAGGGGGGGCGTCCATATGGGACTCTTTTGACATTGGGGAATCCCCATTGGGGACTCTTTTGACATTTGGGAATCTTTCACAAATTGCACATTTTTGACATTTCCTATCAAAGTAGAGTATTGTGCCTTGGTGTGTGGGGGTCTTAGCATGCCTCAAGACCAGCTAGAGGGGTCCTGAGTTGATTGCACCTTTGCAAGTACCAGAACCATACTGTCCCATTTGGGAATCAAAAAAGATTCCCAAATGGGCATCCCAATTTTTGACATTTCCTATCAAAGTACAGTCTTGTGCCTTGGTGTGTGGGGGTCTTAGCATGCCCCAAGACCAGCTAGAGAGGTCCTGTGTTTATTGGACCGTTGGAATTATGAATAAAACATACTGTACATTTGGGAATCCCTATTGGATTTGAATGGTGACATTGGGGTCTCTTTCTGACACTTGGGACTCGCAGGGGGGGCGTACATATGGGACTCTTTTGACATTGGGGACTCCCCATTGGGGACTCTTTTGACATTTGGGAATCTTTCACAAATTGCACATTTTTGACATTTCCTATCAAAGTACAGTCTTGTGCCTTGGTGTGTGGGGGTCTTAGCATGCCCCAAGACCAGCTAGACGGGTCCTGAGTTGATTGCACCTTTGCAAGTACCAGAACCATACTGTCCCATTTGGGAATCAAAAAATATTCCCAAATGGGCATCCCAATTTTTTACATTTCCTATCAAAGTACAGTCTTGTGCCTTGGTGTGTGGGGGTATTAGCATGCCCCAAGACCAGCTAGAGAGGTCCTGTGTTGATTGGACCTTTGCAATTATGAATAAAACATACTGTACATTTGGGAATCCCTATTGGATTTGAATGGTGACATTGGGGTCTCTTTCTGACACTTGGGACTCGCAGGGGGGGCGTCCATATGGGACTCTTTTGACATTGGGGAATCCCCATTTGGGACTCTTTTGACATTTGGGAATCTTTCACAAATTGCACATTTTTGACATTTCCTATCAAAGTACAGTCTTGTGCCTTGGTGTGTGGGGGTCTTAGCATGCCCCAAGACCAGCTAGACGGGTCCTGAGTTGATTGCACCTTTGCAAGTACCAGAACCATACTTTCCCATTTGGGAATCAAAAAAGATTCCCAAATGGGCATCCCATTTTTGACATTTCCTATCAAAGTACAGTCTTGTGCCTTGGTGTGTGGGGGTCTTAGCATGCCTTAAGACCAGCTAGAGGGGTCCTGAGTTGATTGCACCTTTGCAAGTACCAGAACCATACTGTCCCATTTGGGAATCAAAAAAGATTCCCAAATGGGCATCCCATTTTTGACATTTCCTATCAAAGTACAGTCTTGTGCCTTGGTGTGTGGGGGTCTTAGCATGCCCCAAGACCAGCTAGAGGGGTCCTGAGTTGATTGCACCTTTGCAAGTACCAGAACCATACTGTCCCATTTGGGAATCAAAAAAGATTCCCAAATGGGCATCCCAATTTTTGACATTTCCTATCAAAGTACAGTCTTGTGCCTTGGTGTGTGGGGGTCTTAGCATGCCCCAAGACCAGCTAGAGAGGTCCTGTGTTTATTGGACCGTTGGAATTATGAATAAAACATACTGTACATTTGGGAATCCCTATTGGATTTGAATGGTGACATTGGGGTCTCTTTCTGACACTTGGGACTCGCAGGGGGGGCGTACATATGGGACTCTTTTGACATTGGGGACTCCCCATTGGGGACTCTTTTGACATTTGGGAATCTTTCACAAATTGCACATTTTTGACATTTCCTATCAAAGTACAGTCTTGTGCCTTGGTGTGTGGGGGTCTTAGCATGCCCCAAGACCAGCTAGACGGGTCCTGAGTTGATTGCACCTTTGCAAGTACCAGAACCATACTGTCCCATTTGGGAATCAAAAAAGATTCCCAAATGGGCATCCCAATTTTTTACATTTCCTATCAAAGTACAGTCTTGTGCCTTGGTGTGTGGGGGTATTAGCATGCCCCAAGACCAGTTAGAGAGGTCCTGTGTTGATTGGACCTTTGCAATTATGAATAAAACATACTGTACATTTGGGAATCCCTATTGGATTTGAATGGTGACATTGGGGTCTCTTTCTGACACTTGGGACTCGCAGGGGGGGCGTCCATATGGGACTCTTTTGACATTGGGGAATCCCCATTTGGGACTCTTTTGACATTTGGGAATCTTTCACAAATTGCACATTTTTGACATTTCCTATCAAAGTACAGTCTTGTGCCTTGGTGTGTGGGGGTCTTAGCATGCCCCAAGACCAGCTAGACGGGTCCTGAGTTGATTGCACCTTTGCAAGTACGAGAACCATACTTTCCCATTTGGGAATCAAAAAAGATTCCCAAATGGGCATCCCATTTTTGACATTTCCTATCAAAGTACAGTCTTGTGCCTTGGTGTGTGGGGGTCTTAGCATGCCTTAAGACCAGCTAGAGGGGTCCTGAGTTGATTGCACCTTTGCAAGTACCAGAACCATACTCTCCCATTTGGGAATCAAAAAAGATTCCCAAATGGGCATCCCATTTTTGACATTTCCTATCAAAGTACAGTCTTGTGCCTTGGTGTGTGGGGGTCTTAGCATGCCCCAAGACCAGCTAGAGGGGTCCTGAGTTGATTGCACCTTTGCAAGTATGATTAAAACATACTGTACATTTGGGAATCCCTATTGGATTTCAATGGTGACATTTGGGAATCTTTGTGACATATGGGAATCCCCATTGGGGACTCTTTTGACATTTGGGAATCCCTATTGGATTTGAATGGTGACATTGGGGTCTCTTTCTGACACTTGGGACTCGCAGGGGGGGCGTCCATATGGGACTCTTTTGACATTGGGGAATCCCCATTGGGGACTCTTTTGACATTTGGGAATCTTTCACAAATTGCACATTTTTGACATTTCCTATCAAAGTAGAGTATTGTGCCTTGGTGTGTGGGGGTCTTAGCATGCCCCAAGACCAGCTAGAGGGGTCCTGAGTTGATTGCACCTTTGCAAGTACCAGAACCATACTGTCCCATTTGGGAATCAAAAAAGATTCCCAAATGGGCATCCCAATTTTTGACATTTCCTATCAAAGTACAGTCTTGTGCCTTGGTGTGTGGGGGTCTTAGCATGCCCCAAGACCAGCTAGAGAGGTCCTGTGTTTATTGGACCGTTGGAATTATGAATAAAACATACTGTACATTTGGGAATCCCTATTGGATTTGAATGGTGACATTGGGGTCTCTTTCTGACACTTGGGACTCGCAGGGGGGGCGTACATATGGGATTTTTTTGACATTGGGGACTCCCCATTGGGGACTCTTTTGACATTTGGGAATCTTTCACAAATTGCACATTTTTGACATTTCCTATCAAAGTACAGTCTTGTGCCTTGGTGTGTGGGGGTCTTAGCATGCCCCAAGACCAGCTAGACGGGTCCTGAGTTGATTGCACCTTTGCAAGTACCAGAACCATACTGTCCCATTTGGGAATCAAAAAAGATTCCCAAATGGGCATCCCAATTTTTTACATTTCCTATCAAAGTACAGTCTTGTGCCTTGGTGTGTGGGGGTATTAGCATGCCCCAAGACCAGCTAGAGAGGTCCTGTGTTGATTGGACCTTTGCAATTATGAATAAAACATACTGTACATTTGGGAATCCCTATTGGATTTGAATGGTGACATTGGGGTCTCTTTCTGACACTTGGGACTCGCAGGGGGGGCTTCCATATGGGACTCTTTTGACATTGGGGAATCCCCATTTGGGACTCTTTTGACATTTGGGAATCTTTCACAAATTGCACATTTTTGACATTTCCTATCAAAGTACAGTCTTG
The DNA here is from genome assembly GCF_949987555.1 of Borostomias antarcticus. Lineage (NCBI taxonomy): Eukaryota > Metazoa > Chordata > Actinopteri > Stomiiformes > Stomiidae > Borostomias > Borostomias antarcticus. Next base: position 196,810 of record NW_028176779.1, read on the forward strand.
TGCCTTGGTGTGTGGGGGTCTTAGCATGCCCCAAGACCAGCTAGACGGGTCCTGAGTTGATTGCACCTTTGCAAGTACCAGAACCATACTTTCCCATTTGGGAATCAAAAAAGATTCCCAAATGGGCATCCCATTTTTGACATTTCCTATCAAAGTACAGTCTTGTGCCTTGGTGTGTGGGGGTCTTAGCATGCCCCAAGACCAGCTAGACGGGTCCTGAGTTGATTGCACCTTTGCAAGTACCAGAACCATACTCTCCCATTTGGGAATCAAAAAAGATTCCCAAATGGGCATCCCATTTTTGACATTTCCTATCAAAGTACAGTCTTGTGCCTTGGTGTGTGGGGGTCTTAGCATGCCCCAAGACCAGCTAGACGGGTCCTGAGTTGATTGCACCTTTGCAAGTACCAGAACCATACTCTCCCATTTGGGAATCAAAAAAGATTCCCAAATGGGCATCCCATTTTTGACATTTCCTATCAAAGTACAGTCTTGTGCCTTGGTGTGTGGGGGTCTTAGCATGCCCCAAGACCAGCTAGAGGGGTCCTGAGTTGATTGCACCTTTGCAAGTACCAGAACCATACTTTCCCATTTGGGAATCAAAAAAGATTCCCAAATGGGCATCCCATTTTTGACATTTCCTATCAAAGTACAGTCTTGTGCCTTGGTGTGTGGGGGTCTTAGCATGCCTTAAGACCAGCTAGAGGGGTCCTGAGTTGATTGCACCTTTGCAAGTACCAGAACCATACTGTCCCATTTGGGAATCAAGAAAGATTCCCAAATGGGCATCCCACATCAAAATTGTCAGTGTTCCCATGCAGGCATGCTAGCTCCTAGCGGGTCCGATCCAAGACCGTCCTGCTCCATTTGAGTGTGGTAACAACATATTAAAAAATCAGCATGATTGCATGTTCAGAAAAAAAGTTGCTTCAATCTGATCAAGCTGTACAGATGGTGTCAGGGGCTATGATCCTGACACCATACAGACCTTGGTTTCTCCAACAAGGCAAATTTTTTTTCTGAAGGACTTGGGCAGTTTATTCTTTCACATTATGATAGTAGACACTGTACCTGTTATGCGTGTGAAATATGGGGTTCCTAGTGTAATATTAAGGGTAATTTATCCATGAAAGATTCCCAAATGGACACCACTGACATTTGGGAATCCTTGACTAAAATTCAAACTTTGGAACTAATTTTGAAGGTCTTGCCATTGACCAATGTGCACAAAAATCTCACCACACGTTGTTTGTAATGTCCACTTTAACCTAGAAGTGGTTGCAAGTTTCTAGCTTTAGTGAAAGGGTCATGAAGCCATGAAAATGTTAAGAAAGGTCACATAGGTCACACTGTCCATTTGGGAATCAAAAAAGATTCCCAAATGGGCATCCCATTTTTGACATTTCCTATCAAAGTAGAGTATTGTGCCTTGGTGTGTGGGGGTCTTAGAATGCCCCAAGACCAGCTAGAAGGGTCCTGAGTTGATTGCACCTTTGCAAGTACCAGAACCATACTGTCCCATTTGGGAATCAAAAAAGATTCCCAAATGGGCATCCCAATTTTTTACATTTCCTATCAAAGTACAGTCTTGTGCCTTGGTGTGTGGGGGTATTAGCATGCCCCAAGACCAGCTAGAGAGGTCCTGTGTTGATTGGACCTTTGCAATTATGAATAAAACATACTGTACATTTGGGAATCCCTATTGGATTTGAATGGTGACATTGGGGTCTCTTTCTGACACTTGGGACTCGCAGGGGGGGCGTCCATATGGGACTCTTTTGACATTGGGGAATCCCCATTGGGGACTCTTTTGACATTTGGGAATCTTTCACAAATTGCACATTTTTGACATTTCCTATCAAAGTAGAGTATTGTGCCTTGGTGTGTGGGGGTCTTAGCATGCCCCAAGACCAGCTAGAGGGGTCCTGAGTTGATTGCAGCTTTGCAAGTACCAGAACCATACTGTCCCATTTGGGAATCAACAAAGATTCCCAAATGGGCATCTCCATTTTTGACATTTCCTATCAAAGTACAGTCTTGTGCCTTGGTGTGTGGGGGTCTTAGCATGCCCCAAGACCAGCTAAACGGGTCCTGAGTTGATTGCACCTTTGCAAGTATGAAAAAAACATACTGTACATTTGGGAATCCCTATTGGATTTCAATGGTGACATTTGGGAATCTTTGTGACATATGGGAATCCCCATTGGGGACTCTTTTGACATTTGGGAATCCCTATTGGATTTGAATGGTGACATTGGGGTCTCTTTCTGACACTTGGGACTCGCAGGGGGGGCGTCCATATGGGACTCTTTTGACATTGGGGAATCCCCATTGGGGACTCTTTTGACATTTGGGAATCTTTCACAAATTGCACATTTTTGACATTTCCTATCAAAGTAGAGTATTGTGCCTTGGTGTGTGGGGTTCTTAGCATGCCCCAAGACCAGCTAGAGGGGTCCTGAGTTGATTGCAGCTTTGCAAGTACCAGAACCATACTGTCCCATTTGGGAATCAAAAAAGATTCCCAAATGGGCATCCCAATTTTTGACATTTCCTATCAAAGTACAGTCTTGTGCCTTGGTGTGTGGGGGTCTTAGCATGCCCCAAGACCAGCTAGAGGGGTCCTGAGTTGATTGCACCTTTGCAAGTATGAAAAAAACATACTGTACATTTGGGAATCCCTATTGGATTTCAATGGTGACATTTGGGAATCTTTGTGACATATGGGAATCCCCATTGGGGACTCTTTTGACATTTGGGAATCCCTATTGGATTTGAATGGTGACATTGGGGTCTCTTTCTGACACTTGGGACTCGCAGGGGGGGCGTCCATATGGGACTCTTTTGACATTGGGGAATCCCCATTGGGGACTCTTTTGACATTTGGGAATCTTTCACAAATTGCACATTTTTGACATTTCCTATCAAAGTAGAGTATTGTGCCTTGGTGTGTGGGGGTCTTAGCATGCCCCAAGACCAGCTAGAGGGGTCCTGAGTTGATTGCACCTTTGCAAGTACCAGAACCATACTGTCCCATTTGGGAATCAAAAAAGATTCCCAAATGGGCATCCCAATTTTTGACATTTCCTATCAAAGTACAGTCTTGTGCCTTGGTGTGTGGGGGTCTTAGCATGCCCCAAGACCAGCTAGAGAGGTCCTGTGTTTATTGGACCGTTGGAATTATGAATAAAACATACTGTACATTTGGGAATCCCTATTGGATTTGAATGGTGACATTGGGGTCTCTTTCTGACACTTGGGACTCGCAGGGGGGGCGTACATATGGGACTCTTTTGACATTGGGGACTCCCCATTGGGGACTCTTTTGACATTTGGGAATCTTTCACAAATTGCACATTTTTGACATTTCCTATCAAAGTACAGTCTTGTGCCTTGGTGTGTGGGGGTCTTAGCATGCCCCAAGACCAGCTAGACGGGTCCTGAGTTGATTGCACCTTTGCAAGTACCAGAACCATACTGTCCCATTTGGGAATCAAAAAAGATTCCCAAATGGGCATCCCAATTTTTTACATTTCCTATCAAAGTACAGTCTTGTGCCTTGGTGTGTGGGGGTATTAGCATGCCCCAAGACCAGCTAGAGAGGTCCTGTGTTGATTGGACCTTTGCAATTATGAATAAAACATACTGTACATTTGGGAATCCCTATTGGATTTGAATGGTGACATTGGGGTCTCTTTCTGACACTTGGGACTCGCAGGGGGGGCGTCCATATGGGACTCTTTTGACATTGGGGAATCCCCATTTGGGACTCTTTTGACATTTGGGAATCTTTCACAAATTGCACATTTTTGACATTTCCTATCAAAGTACAGTCTTGTGCCTTGGTGTGTGGGGGTCTTAGCATGCCCCAAGACCAGCTAGACGGGTCCTGAGTTGATTGCACCTTTGCAAGTACCAGAACCATACTCTCCCATTTGGGAATCAAAAAAGATTCCCAAATGGGCATCCCATTTTTGACATTTCCTATCAAAGTACAGTCTTGTGCCTTGGTGTGTGGGGGTCTTAGCATGCCCCAAGACCAGCTAGACGGGTCCTGAGTTGATTGCACCTTTGCAAGTACCAGAACCATACTCTCCCATTTGGGAATCAAAAAAGATTCCCAAATGGGCATCCCATTTTTGACATTTCCTATCAAAGTACAGTCTTGTGCCTTGGTGTGTGGGGGTCTTAGCATGCCCCAAGACCAGCTAGAGGGGTCCTGAGTTGATTGCACCTTTGCAAGTACCAGAACCATACTTTCCCATTTGGGAATCAAAAAAGATTCCCAAATGGGCATCCCATTTTTGACATTTCCTATCAAAGTACAGTCTTGTGCCTTGGTGTGTGGGGGTCTTAGCATGCCTTAAGACCAGCTAGAGGGGTCCTGAGTTGATTGCACCTTTGCAAGTACCAGAACCATACTGTCCCATTTGGGAATCAAGAAAGATTCCCAAATGGGCATCCCACATCAAAATTGTCAGTGTTCCCATGCAGGCATGCTAGCTCCTAGCGGGTCCGATCCAAGACCGTCCTGCTCCATTTGAGTGTGGTAACAACATATTAAAAAATCAGCATGATTGCATGTTCAGAAAAAAAGTTGCTTCAATCTGATCAAGCTGTACAGATGGTGTCAGGGGCTATGATCCTGACACCATACAGACCTTGGTTTCTCCAACAAGGCAAATTTTTTTTCTGAAGGACTTGGGCAGTTTATTCTTTCACATTATGATAGTAGACACTGTACCTGTTATGCGTGTGAAATATGGGGTTCCTAGTGTAATATTAAGGGTAATTTATCCATGAAAGATTCCCAAATGGACACCACTGACATTTGGGAATCCTTGACTAAAATTCAAACTTTGGAACTCATTTTGAAGGTCTTGCCATTGACCAATGTGCACAAAAATCTCACCACACGTTGTTTGTAATGTCCACTTTAACCTAGAAGTGGTTGCAAGTTTCTAGCTTTAGTGAAAGGGTCATGAAGCCATGAAAATGTTAAGAAAGGTCACATAGGTCACACTGTCCATTTGGGAATCAAAAAAGATTCCCAAATGGGCATCCCATTTTTGACATTTCCTATCAAAGTAGAGTATTGTGCCTTGGTGTGTGGGGGTCTTAGAATGCCCCAAGACCAGCTAGAAGGGTCCTGAGTTGATTGCACCTTTGCAAGTACCAGAACCATACTGTCCCATTTGGGAATCAAAAAAGATTCCCAAATGGGCATCCCAATTTTTTACATTTCCTATCAAAGTACAGTCTTGTGCCTTGGTGTGTGGGGGTATTAGCATGCCCCAAGACCAGCTAGAGAGGTCCTGTGTTGATTGGACCTTTGCAATTATGAATAAAACATACTGTACATTTGGGAATCCCTATTGGATTTGAATGGTGACATTGGGGTCTCTTTCTGACACTTGGGACTCGCAGGGGGGGCGTCCATATGGGACTCTTTTGACATTGGGGAATCCCCATTGGGGACTCTTTTGACATTTGGGAATCTTTCACAAATTGCACATTTTTGACATTTCCTATCAAAGTAGAGTATTGTGCCTTGGTGTGTGGGGGTCTTAGCATGCCCCAAGACCAGCTAGAGGGGTCCTGAGTTGATTGCAGCTTTGCAAGTACCAGAACCATACTGTCCCATTTGGGAATCAACAAAGATTCCCAAATGGGCATCTCCATTTTTGACATTTCCTATCAAAGTACAGTCTTGTGCCTTGGTGTGTGGGGGTCTTAGCATGCCCCAAGACCAGCTAAACGGGTCCTGAGTTGATTGCACCTTTGCAAGTATGAAAAAAACATACTGTACATTTGGGAATCCCTATTGGATTTCAATGGTGACATTTGGGAATCTTTGTGACATATGGGAATCCCCATTGGGGACTCTTTTGACATTTGGGAATCCCTATTGGATTTGAATGGTGACATTGGGGTCTCTTTCTGACACTTGGGACTCGCAGGGGGGGCGTCCATATGGGACTCTTTTGACATTGGGGAATCCCCATTGGGGACTCTTTTGACATTTGGGAATCTTTCACAAATTGCACATTTTTGACATTTCCTATCAAAGTAGAGTATTGTGCCTTGGTGTGTGGGGTTCTTAGCATGCCCCAAGACCAGCTAGAGGGGTCCTGAGTTGATTGCAGCTTTGCAAGTACCAGAACCATACTGTCCCATTTGGGAATCAAAAAAGATTCCCAAATGGGCATCCCAATTTTTGACATTTCCTATCAAAGTACAGTCTTGTGCCTTGGTGTGTGGGGGTCTTAGCATGCCCCAAGACCAGCTAGAGGGGTCCTGAGTTGATTGCACCTTTGCAAGTATGAAAAAAACATACTGTACATTTGGGAATCCCTATTGGATTTCAATGGTGACATTTGGGAATCTTTGTGACATATGGGAATCCCCATTGGGGACTCTTTTGACATTTGGGAATCCCTATTGGATTTGAATGGTGACATTGGGGTCTCTTTCTGACACTTGGGACTCGCAGGGGGGGCGTCCATATGGGACTCTTTTGACATTGGGGAATCCCCATTGGGGACTCTTTTGACATTTGGGAATCTTTCACAAATTGCACATTTTTGACATTTCCTATCAAAGTAGAGTATTGTGCCTTGGTGTGTGGGGGTCTTAGCATGCCCCAAGACCAGCTAGAGGGGTCCTGAGTTGATTGCACCTTTGCAAGTACCAGAACCATACTGTCCCATTTGGGAATCAAAAAAGATTCCCAAATGGGCATCCCAATTTTTGACATTTCCTATCAAAGTACAGTCTTGTGCCTTGGTGTGTGGGGGTCTTAGCATGCCCCAAGACCAGCTAGAGAGGTCCTGTGTTTATTGGACCGTTGGAATTATGAATAAAACATACTGTACATTTGGGAATCCCTATTGGATTTGAATGGTGACATTGGGGTCTCTTTCTGACACTTGGGACTCGCAGGGGGGGCGTACATATGGGACTCTTTTGACATTGGGGACTCCCCATTGGGGACTCTTTTGACATTTGGGAATCTTTCACAAATTGCACATTTTTGACATTTCCTATCAAAGTACAGTCTTGTGCCTTGGTGTGTGGGGGTCTTAGCATGCCCCAAGACCAGCTAGACGGGTCCTGAGTTGATTGCACCTTTGCAAGTACCAGAACCATACTGTCCCATTTGGGAATCAAAAAAGATTCCCAAATGGGCATCCCAATTTTTTACATTTCCTATCAAAGTACAGTCTTGTGCCTTGGTGTGTGGGGGTATTAGCATGCCCCAAGACCAGCTAGAGAGGTCCTGTGTTGATTGGACCTTTGCAATTATGAATAAAACATACTGTACATTTGGGAATCCCTATTGGATTTGAATGGTGACATTGGGGTCTCTTTCTGACACTTGGGACTCGCAGGGGGGGCGTCCATATGGGACTCTTTTGACATTGGGGAATCCCCATTTGGGACTCTTTTGACATTTGGGAATCTTTCACAAATTGCACATTTTTGACATTTCCTATCAAAGTACAGTCTTGTGCCTTGGTGTGTGGGGGTCTTAGCATGCCCCAAGACCAGCTAGACAGGTCCTGAGTTGATTGCACCTTTGCAAGTACCAGAACCATACTTTCCCATTTGGGAATCAAAAAAGATTCCCAAATGGGCATCCCATTTTTGACATTTCCTATCAAAGTACAGTCTTGTGCCTTGGTGTGTGGGGGTCTTAGCATGCCTTAAGACCAGCTAGAGGGGTCCTGAGTTGATTGCACCTTTGCAAGTACCAGAACCATACTCTCCCATTTGGGAATCAAAAAAGATTCCCAAATGGGCATCCCATTTTTGACATTTCCTATCAAAGTACAGTCTTGTGCCTTGGTGTGTGGGGGTCTTAGCATGCCCCAAGACCAGCTAGAGGGGTCCTGAGTTGATTGCACCTTTGCAAGTACCAGAACCATACTTTCCCATTTGGGAATCAAAAAAGATTCCCAAATGGGCATCCCATTTTTGACATTTCCTATCAAAGTACAGTCTTGTGCCTTGGTGTGTGGGGGTCTTAGCATGCCTTAAGACCAGCTAGAGGGGTCCTGAGTTGATTGCACCTTTGCAAGTACCAGAACCATACTGTCCCATTTGGGAATCAAGAAAGATTCCCAAATGGGCATCCCACATCAAAATTGTCAGTGTTCCCATGCAGGCATACTAGCTCCTAGCGGGTCCGATCAAAGACCGTCCTGCTCAATTTGAGTGTGGTAACAACATATTAAAAAATCAGCATGATTGCATGTTCAGAAAAAAAGTTGCTTCAATCTGATCAAGCTGTACAGATGGTGTCAGGGGCTATGATCCTGACACCATACAGACCTTGGTTTCTCCAACAAGGCAATTTTTTTTTCTGAAGGACTTGGGCAGTTTATTCTTTCACATTATGATAGTAGACACTGTCCCTGTTATGCGTGTGAAATATGGGGTTCCTAGTGTAATATTAAGGGTAATTTATCCATGAAAGATTCCCAAATGGACACCACTGACATTTGGGAATCCTTGACTAAAATTCAAACTTTGGAACTCATTTTGAAGGTCTTGCCATTGACCAATGTGCACAAAAATCTCACCACACGTTGTTTGTAATGTCCACTTTAACCTAGAAGTGGTTGCAAGTTTCTAGCTTTAGTGAAAGGGTCATGAAGCCATGAAAATGTTAAGAAAGGTCACATAGGTCACACTGTCCATTTGGGAATCAAAAAAGATTCCCAAATGGGCATCCCATTTTTGACATTTCCTATCAAAGTAGAGTATTGTGCCTTGGTGTGTGGGGGTCTTAGAATGCCCCAAGACCAGCTAGAAGGGTCCTGAGTTGATTGCACCTTTGCAAGTACCAGAACCATACTGTCCCATTTGGGAATCAAAAAAGATTCCCAAATGGGCATCCCAATTTTTTACATTTCCTATCAAAGTACAGTCTTGTGCCTTGGTGTGTGGGGGTATTAGCATGCCCCAAGACCAGCTAGACGGGTCCTGAGTTGCTTGCACCTTTGCAAGTACCAGAACCATACTGTCCCATTTGGGAATCAAGAAAGATTCCCAAATGGGCATCCCACATCAAAATTGTCAGTGTTCCCATGCAGGCATGCTAGCTCCTAGCGGGTCCGATCCAAGACCGTCCTGCTCCATTTGAGTGTGGTAACAACATATTAAAAAATCAGCATGATTGCATGTTCAGAAAAAAAGTTGCTTCAATCTGATCAAGCTGTACAGATGGTGTCAGGGGCTATGATCCTGACACCATACAGACCTTGGTTTCTCCAACAAGGCAAATTTTTTTTCTGAAGGACTTGGGCAGTTTATTCTTTCACATTATGATAGTAGACACTGTACCTGTTATGCGTGTGAAATATGGGGTTCCTAGTGTAATATTAAGGGTAATTTATCCATGAAAGATTCCCAAATGGACACCACTGACATTTGGGAATCCTTGACTAAAATTCAAACTTTGGAACTAATTTTGAAGGTCTTGCCATTGACCAATGTGCACAAAAATCTCACCACACGTTGTTTGTAATGTCCACTTTAACCTAGAAGTGGTTGCAAGTTTCTAGCTTTAGTGAAAGGGTCATGAAGCCATGAAAATGTTAAGAAAGGTCACATAGGTCACACTGTCCATTTGGGAATCAAAAAAGATTCCCAAATGGGCATCCCATTTTTGACATTTCCTATCAAAGTAGAGTATTGTGCCTTGGTGTGTGGGGGTCTTAGAATGCCCCAAGACCAGCTAGAAGGGTCCTGAGTTGATTGCACCTTTGCAAGTACCAGAACCATACTGTCCCATTTGGGAATCAAAAAAGATTCCCAAATGGGCATCCCAATTTTTTACATTTCCTATCAAAGTACAGTCTTGTGCCTTGGTGTGTGGGGGTATTAGCATGCCCCAAGACCAGCTAGAGAGGTCCTGTGTTGATTGGACCTTTGCAATTATGAATAAAACATACTGTACATTTGGGAATCCCTATTGGATTTGAATGGTGACATTGGGGTCTCTTTCTGACACTTGGGACTCGCAGGGGGGGCGTCCATATGGGACTCTTTTGACATTGGGGAATCCCCATTGGGGACTCTTTTGACATTTGGGAATCTTTCACAAATTGCACATTTTTGACATTTCCTATCAAAGTAGAGTATTGTGCCTTGGTGTGTGGGGGTCTTAGCATGCCCCAAGACCAGCTAGAGGGGTCCTGAGTTGATTGCAGCTTTGCAAGTACCAGAACCATACTGTCCCATTTGGGAATCAAAAAAGATTCCCAAATGGGCATCCCAATTTTTTACATTTCCTATCAAAGTACAGTCTTGTGCCTTGGTGTGTGGGGGTATTAGCATGCCCCAAGACCAGCTAGAGAGGTCCTGTGTTGATTGGACCTTTGCAATTATGAATAAAACATACTGTACATTTGGGAATCCCTATTGGATTTGAATGGTGACATTGGGGTCTCTTTCTGACACTTGGGACTCGCAGGGGGGGCGTCCATATGGGACTCTTTTGACATTGGGGAATCCCCATTGGGGACTCTTTTGACATTTGGGAATCTTTCACAAATTGCACATTTTTGACATTTCCTATCAAAGTAGAGTATTGTGCCTTGGTGTGTGGGGGTCTTAGCATGCCCCAAGACCAGCTAGAGGGGTCCTGAGTTGATTGCAGCTTTGCAAGTACCAGAACCATACTGTCCCATTTGGGAATCAAAAAAGATTCCCAAATGGGCATCCCCATTTTTGACATTTCCTATCAAAGTACAGTCTTGTGCCTTGGTGTGTGGGGGTCTTAGCATGCCCCAAGACCAGCTAGAGGGGTCCTGAGTTGATTGCACCTTTGCAAGTATAAAAAAAACATACTGTACATTTGGGAATCCCTATTGGATTTCAATTATGACATTTGGGAATCTTTGTGACATATGGGAATCCCCATTGGGGACTCTTTTGACATTTGGGAATCCCTATTGGATTTGAATGGTGACATTGGGGTCTCTTTCTGACACTTGGGACTCGCAGGGGGGGCATCCATATGGGACTCTTTTGACATTGGGGAATCCCCATTGGGGACTCTTTTGACATTTGGGAATCTTTCACAAATTGCACATTTTTGACATTTCCTATCAAAGTAGAGTATTGTGCCTTGGTGTGTGGGGTTCTTAGCATGCCCCAAGACCAGCTAGAGGGGTCCTGAGTTGATTGCAGCTTTGCAAGTACCAGAACCATACTGTCCCATTTGGGAATCAAAAAAGATTCCCAAATGGGCATCCCAATTTTTGACATTTCCTATCAAAGTACAGTCTTGTGCCTTGGTGTGTGGGGGTCTTAGCATGCCCCAAGACCAGCTAGAGGGGTCCTGAGTTGATTGCACCTTTGCAAGTATGAAAAAAACATACTGTACATTTGGGAATCCTTATTGGATTTCAATGGTGACATTTGGGAATCTTTGTGACATATGGGAATCCCCATTGGGGACTCTTTTGACATTTGGGAATCCCTATTGGATTTGAATGGTGACATTGGGGTCTCTTTCTGACACTTGGGACTCGCAGGGGGGGCGTCCATATGGGACTCTTTTGACATTGGGGAATCCCCATTGGGGACTCTTTTGACATTTGGGAATCTTTCACAAATTGCACATTTTTGACATTTCCTATCAAAGTAGAGTATTGTGCCTTGGTGTGTGGGGGTCTTAGCATGCCCCAAGACCAGCTAGAGGGGTCCTGAGTTGATTGCACCTTTGCAAGTACCAGAACCATACTGTCCCATTTGGGAATCAAAAAAGATTCCCAAATGGGCATCCCAATTTTTGACATTTCCTATCAAAGTACAGTCTTGTGCCTTGGTGTGTGGGGGTCTTAGCATGCCCCCAGACCAGCTAGAGAGGTCCTGTGTTTATTGGACCGTTGGAATTATGAATAAAACATACTGTACATTTGGGAATCCCTATTGGATTTGAATGGTGACATTGGGGTCTCTTTCTGACACTTGGGACTCGCAGGGGGGGCGTACATATGGGACTCTTTTGACATTGGGGACTCCCCATTGGGGACTCTTTTGACATTTGGGAATCTTTCACAAATTGCACATTTTTGACATTTCCTATCAAAGTACAGTCTTGTGCCTTGGTGTGTGGGGGTCTTAGCATGCCCCAAGACCAGCTAGACGGGTCCTGAGTTGATTGCACCTTTGCAAGTACCAGAACCATACTGTCCCATTTGGGAATCAAAAAAGATTCCCAAATGGGCATCCCAATTTTTTACATTTCCTATCAAAGTACAGTCTTGTGCCTTGGTGTGTGGGGGTATTAGCATGCCCCAAGACCAGCTAGAGAGGTCCTGTGTTGATTGGACCTTTGCAATTATGAATAAAACATACTGTACATTTGGGAATCCCTATTGGATTTGAATGGTGACATTGGGGTCTCTTTCTGACACTTGGGACTCGCAGGGGGGGCGTCCATATGGGACTCTTTTGACATTGGGGAATCCCCATTTGGGACTCTTTTGACATTTGGGAATCTTTCACAAATTGCACATTTTTGACATTTCCTATCAAAGTACAGTCTTGTGCCTTGGTGTGTGGGGGTCTTAGCATGCCCCAAGACCAGCTAGACGGGTCCTGAGTTGATTGCACCTTTGCAAGTACCAGAACCATACTTTCCCATTTGGGAATCAAAAAAGATTCCCAAATGGGCATCCCATTTTTGACATTTCCTATCAAAGTACAGTCTTGTGCCTTGGTGTGTGGGGGTCTTAGCATGCCTTAAGACCAGCTAGAGGGGTCCTGAGTTGATTGCACCTTTGCAAGTACCAGAACCATACTCTCCCATTTGGGAATCAAAAAAGATTCCCAAATGGGCATCCCATTTTTGACATTTCCTATCAAAGTACAGTCTTGTGCCTTGGTGTGTGGGGGTCTTAGCATGCCCCAAGACCAGCTAGAGGGGTCCTGAGTTGATTGCACCTTTGCAAGTACCAGAACCATACTTTCCCATTTGGGAATCAAAAAAGATTCCCAAATGGGCATCCCATTTTTGACATTTCCTATCAAAGTACAGTCTTGTGCCTTGGTGTGTGGGGGTCTTAGCATGCCTTAAGACCAGCTAGAGGGGTCCTGAATTGATTGCACCTTTGCAAGTACCAGAACCATACTGTCCCATTTGGGAATCAAGAAAGATTCCCAAATGGGCATCCCACATCAAAATTGTCAGTGTTCCCATGCAGGCATGCTAGCTCCTAGCGGGTCCGATCCAAGACCGTCCTGCTCCATTTGAGTGTGGTAACAACATATTAAAAAATCAGCATGATTGCATGTTCAGAAAAAAAGTTGCTTCAATCTGATCAAGCTGTACAGATGGTGTCAGGGGCTATGATCCTGACACCATACAGACCTTGGTTTCTCCAACAAGGCCAATTTTTTTTCTGAAGGACTTGGGCAGTTTATTCTTTCACATTATGATAGTAGACACTGTACCTGTTATGCGTGTGAAATATGGGGTTCCTAGTGTAATATTAAGGGTAATTTATCCATGAAAGATTCCCAAATGGACACCACTGACATTTGGGAATCCTTGACTAAAATTCAAACTTTGGAACTAATTTTGAAGGTCTTGCCATTGACCAATGTGCACAAAAATCTCACCACACGTTGTTTGTAATGTCCACTTTAACCTAGAAGTGGTTGCAAGTTTCTAGCTTTAGTGAAAGGGTCATGAAGCCATGAAAATGTTAAGAAAGGTCACATAGGTCACACTGTCCATTTGGGAATCAAAAAAGATTCCCAAATGGGCATCCCATTTTTGACATTTCCTATCAAAGTAGAGTATTGTGCCTTGGTGTGTGGGGGTCTTAGAATGCCCCAAGACCTGCTAGAAGGGTCCTGAGTTGATTGCACCTTTGCAAGTACCAGAACCATACTGTCCCATTTGGGAATCAAAAAAGATTCCCAAATGGGCATCCCAATTTTTTACATTTCCTATCAAAGTACAGTCTTGTGCCTTGGTGTGTGGGGGTATTAGCATGCCCCAAGACCAGCTAGAGAGGTCCTGTGTTGATTGGACCTTTGCAATTATGAATAAAACATACTGTACATTTGGGAATCCCTATTGGATTTGAATGGTGACATTGGGGTCTCTTTCTGACACTTGGGACTCGCAGGGGGGGCGTCCATATGGGACTCTTTTGACATTGGGGAATCCCCATTGGGGACTCTTTTGACATTTGGGAATCTTTCACAAATTGCACATTTTTGACATTTCCTATCAAAGTAGAGTATTGTGCCTTGGTGTGTGGGGGTCTTAGCATGCCCCAAGACCAGCTAGAGGGGTCCTGAGTTGATTGCAGCTTTGCAAGTACCAGAACCATACTGTCCCATTTGGGAATCAAAAAAGATTCCCAAATGGGCATCTCCATTTTTGACATTTCCTATCAAAGTACAGTCTTGTGCCTTGGTGTGTGGGGGTCTTAGCATGCCCCAAGACCAGCTAGAGGGGTCCTGAGTTGATTGCACCTTTGCAAGTATGAAAAAAACATACTGTACATTTGGGAATCCCTATTGGATTTCAATGGTGACATTTGGGAATCTTTGTGACATATGGGAATCCCCATTGGGGACTCTTTTGACATTTGGGAATCCCTATTGGATTTGAATGGTGACATTGGGGTCTCTTTCTGACACTTGGGACTCGCAGGGGGGGCGTCCATATGGGACTCTTTTGACATTGGGGAATCCCCATTGGGGACTCTTTTGACATTTGGGAATCTTTCACAAATTGCACATTTTTGACATTTCCTATCAAAGTAGAGTATTGTGCCTTGGTGTGTGGGGTTCTTAGCATGCCCCAAGACCAGCTAGAGGGGTCCTGAGATGATTGCAGCTTTGCAAGTACCAGAACCATACTGTCCCATTTGGGAATCAAAAAAGATTCCCAAATGGGCATCCCAATTTTTGACATTTCCTATCAAAGTACAGTATTGTGCCTTGGTGTGTGGGGGTCTTAGCATGCCTCAAGACCAGCTAGAGGGGTCCTGAGTTGATTGCACCTTTGCAAGTATGAAAAAAACATACTGTACATTTGGGAATCCCTATTGGATTTCAATGGTGACATTTGGGAATCTTTGTGACATATGGGAATCCCCATTGGGGACTCTTTTGACATTTGGGAATCCCTATTGGATTTGAATGGTGACATTGGGGTCTCTTTCTGACACTTGGGACTCGCAGGGGGGGCGTCCATATGGGACTCTTTTGACATTGGGGAATCCCCATTGGGGACTCTTTTGACATTTGGGAATCTTTCACAAATTGCACATTTTTGACATTTCCTATCAAAGTAGAGTATTGTGCCTTGGTGTGTGGGGGTCTTAGCATGCCTCAAGACCAGCTAGAGGGGTCCTGAGTTGATTGCACCTTTGCAAGTATGAAAAAAACATACTGTACATTTGGGAATCCCTATTGGATTTCAATGGTGACATTTGGGAATCTTTGTGACATATGGGAATCCCCATTGGGGACTCTTTTGACATTTGGGAATCCCTATTGGATTTGAATGGTGACATTGGGGTCTCTTTCTGACACTTGGGACTCGCAGGGGGGGCGTCCATATGGGACTCTTTTGACATTGGGGAATCCCCATTGGGGACTCTTTTGACATTTGGGAATCTTTCACAAATTGCACATTTTTGACATTTCCTATCAAAGTAGAGTATTGTGCCTTGGTGTGTGGGGGTCTTAGCATGCCCCAAGACCAGCTAGAGGGGTCCTGAGTTGATTGCACCTTTGCAAGTACCAGAACCATACTGTCCCATTTGGGAATCAAAAAAGATTCCCAAATGGGCATCCCAATTTTTGACATTTCCTATCAAAGTACAGTCTTGTGCCTTGGTGTGTGGGGGTCTTAGCATGCCCCAAGACCAGCTAGAGAGGTCCTGTGTTTATTGGACCGTTGGAATTATGAATAAAACATACTGTACATTTGGGAATCCCTATTGGATTTGAATGGTGACATTGGGGTCTCTTTCTGACACTTGGGACTCGCAGGGGGGGCGTACATATGGGACTCTTTTGACATTGGGGACTCCCCATTGGGGACTCTTTTGACATTTGGGAATCTTTCACAAATTGCACATTTTTGACATTTCCTATCAAAGTACAGTCTTGTGCCTTGGTGTGTGGGGGTCTTAGCATGCCCCAAGACCAGCTAGACGGGTCCTGAGTTGATTGCACCTTTGCAAGTACCAGAACCATACTGTCCCATTTGGGAATCAAAAAAGATTCCCAAATGGGCATCCCAATTTTTTACATTTCCTATCAAAGTACAGTCTTGTGCCTTGGTGTGTGGGGGTATTAGCATGCCCCAAGACCAGCTAGAGAGGTCCTGTGTTGATTGGACCTTTGCAATTATGAATAAAACATACTGTACATTTGGGAATCCCTATTGGATTTGAATGGTGACATTGGGGTCTCTTTCTGACACTTGGGACTCGCAGGGGGGGCGTCCATATGGGACTCTTTTGACATTGGGGAATCCCCATTTGGGACTCTTTTGACATTTGGGAATCTTTCACAAATTGCACATTTTTGACATTTCCTATCAAAGTACAGTCTTGTGCCTTGGTGTGTGGGGGTCTTAGCATGCCCCAAGACCAGCTAGACGGGTCCTGAGTTGATTGCACCTTTGCAAGTACCAGAACCATACTTTCCCATTTGGGAATCAAAAAAGATTCCCAAATGGGCATCCCATTTTTGACATTTCCTATCAAAGTACAGTCTTGTGCCTTGGTGTGTGGGGGTCTTAGCATGCCTTAAGACCAGCTAGAGGGGTCCTGAGTTGATTGCACCTTTGCAAGTACCAGAACCATACTCTCCCATTTGGGAATCAAAAAAGATTCCCAAATGGGCATCCCATTTTTGACATTTCCTATCAAAGTACAGTCTTGTGCCTTGGTGTGTGGGGGTCTTAGCATGCCCCAAGACCAGCTAGAGGGGTCCTGAGTTGATTGCACCTTTGCAAGTACCAGAACCATACTGTCCCATTTGGGAATCAAAAAAGATTCCCAAATGGGCATCCCAATTTTTGACATTTCCTATCAAAGTACAGTCTTGTGCCTTGGTGTGTGGGGGTCTTAGCATGCCCCAAGACCAGCTAGAGAGGTCCTGTGTTTATTGGACCGTTGGAATTATGAATAAAACATACTGTACATTTGGGAATCCCTATTGGATTTGAATGGTGACATTGGGGTCTCTTTCTGACACTTGGGACTCGCAGGGGGGGCGTACATATGGGACTCTTTTGACATTGGGGACTCCCCATTGGGGACTCTTTTGACATTTGGGAATCTTTCACAAATTGCACATTTTTGACATTTCCTATCAAAGTACAGTCTTGTGCCTTGGTGTGTGGGGGTCTTAGCATGCCCCAAGACCAGCTAGACGGGTCCTGAGTTGATTGCACCTTTGCAAGTACCAGAACCATACTGTCCCATTTGGGAATCAGAAAAGATTCCCAAATGGGCATCCCAATTTTTTACATTTCCTATCAAAGTACAGTCTTGTGCCTTGGTGTGTGGGGGTATTAGCATGCCCCAAGACCAGCTAGAGAGGTCCTGTGTTGATTGGACCTTTGCAATTATGAATAAAACATACTGTACATTTGGGAATCCCTATTGGATTTGAATGGTGACATTGGGGTCTCTTTCTGACACTTGGGACTCGCAGGGGGGGCGTCCATATGGGACTCTTTTGACATTGGGGAATCCCCATTTGGGACTCTTTTGACATTTGGGAATCTTTCACAAATTGCACATTTTTGACATTTCCTATCAAAGTACAGTCTTGTGCCTTGGTGTGTGGGGGTCTTAGCATGCCCCAAGACCAGCTAAACGGGTCCTGAGTTGATTGCACCTTTGCAAGTATGAAAAAAACATACTGTACATTTGGGAATCCCTATTGGATTTCAATGGTGACATTTGGGAATCTTTGTGACATATGGGAATCCCCATTGGGGACTCTTTTGACATTTGGGAATCCCTATTGGATTTGAATGGTGACATTGGGGTCTCTTTCTGACACTTGGGACTCGCAGGGGGGGCGTCCATATGGGACTCTTTTGACATTGGGGAATCCCCATTGGGGACTCTTTTGACATTTGGGAATCTTTCACAAATTGCACATTTTTGACATTTCCTATCAAAGTAGAGTATTGTGCCTTGGTGTGTGGAGTTCTTAGCATGCCCCAAGACCAGCTAGAGGGGTCCTGAGATGATTGCAGCTTTGCAAGTACCAGAACCATACTGTCCCATTTGGGAATCAAAAAAGATTCCCAAATGGGCATCCCAATTTTTGACATTTCCTATCAAAGTACAGTCTTGTGCCTTGGTGTGTGGGGGTCTTAGCATGCCTCAAGACCAGCTAGAGGGGTCCTGAGTTGATTGCACCTTTGCAAGTATGAAAAAAACATACTGTACATTTGGGAATCCCTATTGGATTTCAATGGTGACATTTGGGAATCTTTGTGACATATGGGAATCCCCATTGGGGACTCTTTTGACATTTGGGAATCCCTATTGGATTTGAATGGTGACATTGGGGTCTCTTTCTGACACTTGGGACTCGCAGGGGGGGCGTCCATATGGGACTCTTTTGACATTGGGGAATCCCCATTGGGGACTCTTTTGACATTTGGGAATCTTTCACAAATTGCACATTTTTGACATTTCCTATCAAAGTAGAGTATTGTGCCTTGGTGTGTGGGGGTCTTAGCATGCCTCAAGACCAGCTAGAGGGGTCCTGAGTTGATTGCACCTTTGCAAGTATGAAAAAAACATACTGTACATTTGGGAATCCCTATTGGATTTCAATGGTGACATTTGGGAATCTTTGTGACATATGGGAATCCCCATTGGGGACTCTTTTGACATTTGGGAATCCCTATTGGATTTGAATGGTGACATTGGGGTCTCTTTCTGACACTTGGGACTCGCAGGGGGGGCGTCCATATGGGACTCTTTTGACATTGGGGAATCCCCATTGGGGACTCTTTTGACATTTGGGAATCTTTCACAAATTGCACATTTTTGACATTTCCTATCAAAGTAGAGTATTGTGCCTTGGTGTGTGGGGGTCTTAGCATGCCTCAAGACCAGCTAGAGGGGTCCTGAGTTGATTGCACCTTTGCAAGTACCAGAACCATACTGTCCCATTTGGGAATCAAAAAAGATTCCCAAATGGGCATCCCAATTTTTGACATTTCCTATCAAAGTACAGTCTTGTGCCTTGGTGTGTGGGGGTCTTAGCATGCCCCAAGACCAGCTAGAGAGGTCCTGTGTTTATTGGACCGTTGGAATTATGAATAAAACATACTGTACATTTGGGAATCCCTATTGGATTTGAATGGTGACATTGGGGTCTCTTTCTGACACTTGGGACTCGCAGGGGGGGCGTACATATGGGACTCTTTTGACATTGGGGACTCCCCATTGGGGACTCTTTTGACATTTGGGAATCTTTCACAAATTGCACATTTTTGACATTTCCTATCAAAGTACAGTCTTGTGCCTTGGTGTGTGGGGGTCTTAGCATGCCCCAAGACCAGCTAGACGGGTCCTGAGTTGATTGCACCTTTGCAAGTACCAGAACCATACTGTCCCATTTGGGAATCAAAAAATATTCCCAAATGGGCATCCCAATTTTTTACATTTCCTATCAAAGTACAGTCTTGTGCCTTGGTGTGTGGGGGTATTAGCATGCCCCAAGACCAGCTAGAGAGGTCCTGTGTTGATTGGACCTTTGCAATTATGAATAAAACATACTGTACATTTGGGAATCCCTATTGGATTTGAATGGTGACATTGGGGTCTCTTTCTGACACTTGGGACTCGCAGGGGGGGCGTCCATATGGGACTCTTTTGACATTGGGGAATCCCCATTTGGGACTCTTTTGACATTTGGGAATCTTTCACAAATTGCACATTTTTGACATTTCCTATCAAAGTACAGTCTTGTGCCTTGGTGTGTGGGGGTCTTAGCATGCCCCAAGACCAGCTAGACGGGTCCTGAGTTGATTGCACCTTTGCAAGTACCAGAACCATACTTTCCCATTTGGGAATCAAAAAAGATTCCCAAATGGGCATCCCATTTTTGACATTTCCTATCAAAGTACAGTCTTGTGCCTTGGTGTGTGGGGGTCTTAGCATGCCTTAAGACCAGCTAGAGGGGTCCTGAGTTGATTGCACCTTTGCAAGTACCAGAACCATACTGTCCCATTTGGGAATCAAAAAAGATTCCCAAATGGGCATCCCATTTTTGACATTTCCTATCAAAGTACAGTCTTGTGCCTTGGTGTGTGGGGGTCTTAGCATGCCCCAAGACCAGCTAGAGGGGTCCTGAGTTGATTGCACCTTTGCAAGTACCAGAACCATACTGTCCCATTTGGGAATCAAAAAAGATTCCCAAATGGGCATCCCAATTTTTGACATTTCCTATCAAAGTACAGTCTTGTGCCTTGGTGTGTGGGGGTCTTAGCATGCCCCAAGACCAGCTAGAGAGGTCCTGTGTTTATTGGACCGTTGGAATTATGAATAAAACATACTGTACATTTGGGAATCCCTATTGGATTTGAATGGTGACATTGGGGTCTCTTTCTGACACTTGGGACTCGCAGGGGGGGCGTACATATGGGACTCTTTTGACATTGGGGACTCCCCATTGGGGACTCTTTTGACATTTGGGAATCTTTCACAAATTGCACATTTTTGACATTTCCTATCAAAGTACAGTCTTGTGCCTTGGTGTGTGGGGGTCTTAGCATGCCCCAAGACCAGCTAGACGGGTCCTGAGTTGATTGCACCTTTGCAAGTACCAGAACCATACTGTCCCATTTGGGAATCAAAAAAGATTCCCAAATGGGCATCCCAATTTTTTACATTTCCTATCAAAGTACAGTCTTGTGCCTTGGTGTGTGGGGGTATTAGCATGCCCCAAGACCAGCTAGAGAGGTCCTGTGTTGATTGGACCTTTGCAATTATGAATAAAACATACTGTACATTTGGGAATCCCTATTGGATTTGAATGGTGACATTGGGGTCTCTTTCTGACACTTGGGACTCGCAGGGGGGGCGTCCATATGGGACTCTTTTGACATTGGGGAATCCCCATTTGGGACTCTTTTGACATTTGGGAATCTTTCACAAATTGCACATTTTTGACATTTCCTATCAAAGTACAGTCTTGTGCCTTGGTGTGTGGGGGTCTTAGCATGCCCCAAGACCAGCTAGACGGGTCCTGAGTTGATTGCACCTTTGCAAGTACGAGAACCATACTTTCCCATTTGGGAATCAAAAAAGATTCCCAAATGGGCATCCCATTTTTGACATTTCCTATCAAAGTACAGTCTTGTGCCTTGGTGTGTGGGGGTCTTAGCATGCCTTAAGACCAGCTAGAGGGGTCCTGAGTTGATTGCACCTTTGCAAGTACCAGAACCATACTCTCCCATTTGGGAATCAAAAAAGATTCCCAAATGGGCATCCCATTTTTGACATTTCCTATCAAAGTACAGTCTTGTGCCTTGGTGTGTGGGGGTCTTAGCATGCCCCAAGACCAGCTAGAGGGGTCCTGAGTTGATTGCACCTTTGCAAGTATGATTAAAACATACTGTACATTTGGGAATCCCTATTGGATTTCAATGGTGACATTTGGGAATCTTTGTGACATATGGGAATCCCCATTGGGGACTCTTTTGACATTTGGGAATCCCTATTGGATTTGAATGGTGACATTGGGGTCTCTTTCTGACACTTGGGACTCGCAGGGGGGGCGTCCATATGGGACTCTTTTGACATTGGGGAATCCCCATTGGGGACTCTTTTGACATTTGGGAATCTTTCACAAATTGCACATTTTTGACATTTCCTATCAAAGTAGAGTATTGTGCCTTGGTGTGTGGGGGTCTTAGCATGCCCCAAGACCAGCTAGAGGGGTCCTGAGTTGATTGCACCTTTGCAAGTACCAGAACCATACTGTCCCATTTGGGAATCAAAAAAGATTCCCAAATGGGCATCCCAATTTTTGACATTTCCTATCAAAGTACAGTCTTGTGCCTTGGTGTGTGGGGGTCTTAGCATGCCCCAAGACCAGCTAGAGAGGTCCTGTGTTTATTGGACCATTGGAATTATGAATAAAACATACTGTACATTTGGGAATCCCTATTGGATTTGAATGGTGACATTGGGGTCTCTTTCTGACACTTGGGACTCGCAGGGGGGGCGTACATATGGGATTTTTTTGACATTGGGGACTCCCCATTGGGGACTCTTTTGACATTTGGGAATCTTTCACAAATTGCACATTTTTGACATTTCCTATCAAAGTACAGTCTTGTGCCTTGGTGTGTGGGGGTCTTAGCATGCCCCAAGACCAGCTAGACGGGTCCTGAGTTGATTGCACCTTTGCAAGTACCAGAACCATACTGTCCCATTTGGGAATCAAAAAAGATTCCCAAATGGGCATCCCAATTTTTTACATTTCCTATCAAAGTACAGTCTTGTGCCTTGGTGTGTGGGGGTATTAGCATGCCCCAAGACCAGCTAGAGAGGTCCTGTGTTGATTGGACCTTTGCAATTATGAATAAAACATACTGTACATTTGGGAATCCCTATTGGATTTGAATGGTGACATTGGGGTCTCTTTCTGACACTTGGGACTCGCAGGGGGGGCTTCCATATGGGACTCTTTTGACATTGGGGAATCCCCATTTGGGACTCTTTTGACATTTGGGAATCTTTCACAAATTGCACATTTTTGACATTTCCTATCAAAGTACAGTCTTGTGCCTTGGTGTGTGGGGGTCTTAGCATGCCCCAAGACCAGCTAGACGGGTCCTGAGTTGATTGCACCTTTGCAAGTACCAGAACCATACTTTCCCATTTGGGAATCAAAAAAGATTCCCAAATGGGCATCCCATTTTTGACATTTCCTATCAAAGTACAGTCTTGTGCCTTGGTGTGTGGGGGTCTTAGCATGCCCCAAGACCAGCTAGACGGGTCCTGAGTTGATTGCACCTTTGCAAGTACCAGAACCATACTCTCCCATTTGGGAATCAAAAAAGATTCCCAAATGGGCATCCCATTTTTGACATTTCCTATCAAAGTACAGTCTTGTGCCTTGGTGTGTGGGGGTCTTAGCATGCCCCAAGACCAGCTAGACGGGTCCTGAGTTGATTGCACCTTTGCAAGTACCAGAACCATACTCTCCCATTTGGGAATCAAAAAAGATTCCCAAATGGGCATCCCATTTTTGACATTTCCTATCAAAGTACAGTCTTGTGCCTTGGTGTGTGGGGGTCTTAGCATGCCCCAAGACCAGCTAGAGGGGTCCTGAGTTGATTGCACCTTTGCAAGTACCAGAACCATACTTTCCCATTTGGGAATCAAAAAAGATTCCCAAATGGGCATCCCATTTTTGACATTTCCTATCAAAGTACAGTCTTGTGCCTTGGTGTGTGGGGGTCTTAGCATGCCTTAAGACCAGCTAGAGGGGTCCTGAGTTGATTGCACCTTTGCAAGTACCAGAACCATACTGTCCCATTTGGGAATCAAGAAAGATTCCCAAATGGGCATCCCACATCAAAATTGTCAGTGTTCCCATGCAGGCATGCTAGCTCCTAGCGGGTCCGATCCAAGACCGTCCTGCTCCATTTGAGTGTGGTAACAACATATTAAAAAATCAGCATGATTGCATGTTCAGAAAAAAAGTTGCTTCAATCTGATCAAGCTGTACAGATGGTGTCAGGGGCTATGATCCTGACACCATACAGACCTTGGTTTCTCCAACAAGGCAAATTTTTTTTCTGAAGGACTTGGGCAGTTTATTCTTTCACATTATGATAGTAGACACTGTACCTGTTATGCGTGTGAAATATGGGGTTCCTAGTGTAATATTAAGGGTAATTTATCCATGAAAGATTCCCAAATGGACACCACTGACATTTGGGAATCCTTGACTAAAATTCAAACTTTGGAACTCATTTTGAAGGTCTTGCCATTGACCAATGTGCACAAAAATCTCACCACACGTTGTTTGTAATGTCCACTTTAACCTAGAAGTGGTTGCAAGTTTCTAGCTTTAGTGAAAGGGTCATGAAGCCATGAAAATGTTAAGAAAGGTCACATAGGTCACACTGTCCATTTGGGAATCAAAAAAGATTCCCAAATGGGCATCCCATTTTTGACATTTCCTATCAAAGTAGAGTATTGTGCCTTGGTGTGTGGGGGTCTTAGAATGCCCCAAGACCAGCTAGAAGGGTCCTGAGTTGATTGCACCTTTGCAAGTACCAGAACCATACTGTCCCATTTGGGAATCAAAAAAGATTCCCAAATGGGCATCCCAATTTTTTACATTTCCTATCAAAGTACAGTCTTGTGCCTTGGTGTGTGGGGGTATTAGCATGCCCCAAGACCAGCTAGAGAGGTCCTGTGTTGATTGGACCTTTGCAATTATGAATAAAACATACTGTACATTTGGGAATCCCTATTGGATTTGAATGGTGACATTGGGGTCTCTTTCTGACACTTGGGACTCGCAGGGGGGGCGTCCATATGGGACTCTTTTGACATTGGGGAATCCCCATTGGGGACTCTTTTGACATTTGGGAATCTTTCACAAATTGCACATTTTTGACATTTCCTATCAAAGTAGAGTATTGTGCCTTGGTGTGTGGGGGTCTTAGCATGCCCCAAGACCAGCTAGAGGGGTCCTGAGTTGATTGCAGCTTTGCAAGTACCAGAACCATACTGTCCCATTTGGGAATCAACAAAGATTCCCAAATGGGCATCTCCATTTTTGACATTTCCTATCAAAGTACAGTCTTGTGCCTTGGTGTGTGGGGGTCTTAGCATGCCCCAAGACCAGCTAAACGGGTCCTGAGTTGATTGCACCTTTGCAAGTATGAAAAAAACATACTGTACATTTGGGAATCCCTATTGGATTTCAATGGTGACATTTGGGAATCTTTGTGACATATGGGAATCCCCATTGGGGACTCTTTTGACATTTGGGAATCCCTATTGGATTTGAATGGTGACATTGGGGTCTCTTTCTGACACTTGGGACTCGCAGGGGGGGCGTCCATATGGGACTCTTTTGACATTGGGGAATCCCCATTGGGGACTCTTTTGACATTTGGGAATCTTTCACAAATTGCACATTTTTGACATTTCCTATCAAAGTAGAGTATTGTGCCTTGGTGTGTGGGGTTCTTAGCATGCCCCAAGACCAGCTAGAGGGGTCCTGAGTTGATTGCAGCTTTGCAAGTACCAGAACCATACTGTCCCATTTGGGAATCAAAAAAGATTCCCAAATGGGCATCCCAATTTTTGACATTTCCTATCAAAGTACAGTCTTGTGCCTTGGTGTGTGGGGGTCTTAGCATGCCCCAAGACCAGCTAGAGGGGTCCTGAGTTGATTGCACCTTTGCAAGTATGAAAAAAACATACTGTACATTTGGGAATCCCTATTGGATTTCAATGGTGACATTTGGGAATCTTTGTGACATATGGGAATCCCCATTGGGGACTCTTTTGACATTTGGGAATCCCTATTGGATTTGAATGGTGACATTGGGGTCTCTTTCTGACACTTGGGACTCGCAGGGGGGGCGTCCATATGGGACTCTTTTGACATTGGGGAATCCCCATTGGGGACTCTTTTGACATTTGGGAATCTTTCACAAATTGCACATTTTTGACATTTCCTATCAAAGTAGAGTATTGTGCCTTGGTGTGTGGGGGTCTTAGCATGCCCCAAGACCAGCTAGAGGGGTCCTGAGTTGATTGCACCTTTGCAAGTACCAGAACCATACTGTCCCATTTGGGAATCAAAAAAGATTCCCAAATGGGCATCCCAATTTTTGACATTTCCTATCAAAGTACAGTCTTGTGCCTTGGTGTGTGGGGGTCTTAGCATGCCCCAAGACCAGCTAGAGAGGTCCTGTGTTTATTGGACCGTTGGAATTATGAATAAAACATACTGTACATTTGGGAATCCCTATTGGATTTGAATGGTGACATTGGGGTCTCTTTCTGACACTTGGGACTCGCAGGGGGGGCGTACATATGGGACTCTTTTGACATTGGGGACTCCCCATTGGGGACTCTTTTGACATTTGGGAATCTTTCACAAATTGCACATTTTTGACATTTCCTATCAAAGTACAGTCTTGTGCCTTGGTGTGTGGGGGTCTTAGCATGCCCCAAGACCAGCTAGACGGGTCCTGAGTTGATTGCACCTTTGCAAGTACCAGAACCATACTGTCCCATTTGGGAATCAAAAAAGATTCCCAAATGGGCATCCCAATTTTTTACATTTCCTATCAAAGTACAGTCTTGTGCCTTGGTGTGTGGGGGTATTAGCATGCCCCAAGACCAGCTAGAGAGGTCCTGTGTTGATTGGACCTTTGCAATTATGAATAAAACATACTGTACATTTGGGAATCCCTATTGGATTTGAATGGTGACATTGGGGTCTCTTTCTGACACTTGGGACTCGCAGGGGGGGCGTCCATATGGGACTCTTTTGACATTGGGGAATCCCCATTTGGGACTCTTTTGACATTTGGGAATCTTTCACAAATTGCACATTTTTGACATTTCCTATCAAAGTACAGTCTTGTGCCTTGGTGTGTGGGGGTCTTAGCATGCCCCAAGACCAGCTAGACAGGTCCTGAGTTGATTGCACCTTTGCAAGTACCAGAACCATACTTTCCCATTTGGGAATCAAAAAAGATTCCCAAATGGGCATCCCATTTTTGACATTTCCTATCAAAGTACAGTCTTGTGCCTTGGTGTGTGGGGGTCTTAGCATGCCTTAAGACCAGCTAGAGGGGTCCTGAGTTGATTGCACCTTTGCAAGTACCAGAACCATACTCTCCCATTTGGGAATCAAAAAAGATTCCCAAATGGGCATCCCATTTTTGACATTTCCTATCAAAGTACAGTCTTGTGCCTTGGTGTGTGGGGGTCTTAGCATGCCCCAAGACCAGCTAGAGGGGTCCTGAGTTGATTGCACCTTTGCAAGTACCAGAACCATACTTTCCCATTTGGGAATCAAAAAAGATTCCCAAATGGGCATCCCATTTTTGACATTTCCTATCAAAGTACAGTCTTGTGCCTTGGTGTGTGGGGGTCTTAGCATGCCTTAAGACCAGCTAGAGGGGTCCTGAGTTGATTGCACCTTTGCAAGTACCAGAACCATACTGTCCCATTTGGGAATCAAGAAAGATTCCCAAATGGGCATCCCACATCAAAATTGTCAGTGTTCCCATGCAGGCATACTAGCTCCTAGCGGGTCCGATCAAAGACCGTCCTGCTCAATTTGAGTGTGGTAACAACATATTAAAAAATCAGCATGATTGCATGTTCAGAAAAAAAGTTGCTTCAATCTGATCAAGCTGTACAGATGGTGTCAGGGGCTATGATCCTGACACCATACAGACCTTGGTTTCTCCAACAAGGCAATTTTTTTTTCTGAAGGACTTGGGCAGTTTATTCTTTCACATTATGATAGTAGACACTGTCCCTGTTATGCGTGTGAAATATGGGGTTCCTAGTGTAATATTAAGGGTAATTTATCCATGAAAGATTCCCAAATGGACACCACTGACATTTGGGAATCCTTGACTAAAATTCAAACTTTGGAACTCATTTTGAAGGTCTTGCCATTGACCAATGTGCACAAAAATCTCACCACACGTTGTTTGTAATGTCCACTTTAACCTAGAAGTGGTTGCAAGTTTCTAGCTTTAGTGAAAGGGTCATGAAGCCATGAAAATGTTAAGAAAGGTCACATAGGTCACACTGTCCATTTGGGAATCAAAAAAGATTCCCAAATGGGCATCCCATTTTTGACATTTCCTATCAAAGTAGAGTATTGTGCCTTGGTGTGTGGGGGTCTTAGAATGCCCCAAGACCAGCTAGAAGGGTCCTGAGTTGATTGCACCTTTGCAAGTACCAGAACCATACTGTCCCATTTGGGAATCAAAAAAGATTCCCAAATGGGCATCCCAATTTTTTACATTTCCTATCAAAGTACAGTCTTGTGCCTTGGTGTGTGGGGGTATTAGCATGCCCCAAGACCAGCTAGACGGGTCCTGAGTTGCTTGCACCTTTGCAAGTACCAGAACCATACTGTCCCATTTGGGAATCAAGAAAGATTCCCAAATGGGCATCCCACATCAAAATTGTCAGTGTTCCCATGCAGGCATGCTAGCTCCTAGCGGGTCCGATCCAAGACCGTCCTGCTCCATTTGAGTGTGGTAACAACATATTAAAAAATCAGCATGATTGCATGTTCAGAAAAAAAGTTGCTTCAATCTGATCAAGCTGTACAGATGGTGTCAGGGGCTATGATCCTGACACCATACAGACCTTGGTTTCTCCAACAAGGCAAATTTTTTTTCTGAAGGACTTGGGCAGTTTATTCTTTCACATTATGATAGTAGACACTGTACCTGTTATGCGTGTGAAATATGGGGTTCCTAGTGTAATATTAAGGGTAATTTATCCATGAAAGATTCCCAAATGGACACCACTGACATTTGGGAATCCTTGACTAAAATTCAAACTTTGGAACTAATTTTGAAGGTCTTGCCATTGACCAATGTGCACAAAAATCTCACCACACGTTGTTTGTAATGTCCACTTTAACCTAGAAGTGGTTGCAAGTTTCTAGCTTTAGTGAAAGGGTCATGAAGCCATGAAAATGTTAAGAAAGGTCACATAGGTCACACTGTCCATTTGGGAATCAAAAAAGATTCCCAAATGGGCATCCCATTTTTGACATTTCCTATCAAAGTAGAGTATTGTGCCTTGGTGTGTGGGGGTCTTAGAATGCCCCAAGACCAGCTAGAAGGGTCCTGAGTTGATTGCACCTTTGCAAGTACCAGAACCATACTGTCCCATTTGGGAATCAAAAAAGATTCCCAAATGGGCATCCCAATTTTTTACATTTCCTATCAAAGTACAGTCTTGTGCCTTGGTGTGTGGGGGTATTAGCATGCCCCAAGACCAGCTAGAGAGGTCCTGTGTTGATTGGACCTTTGCAATTATGAATAAAACATACTGTACATTTGGGAATCCCTATTGGATTTGAATGGTGACATTGGGGTCTCTTTCTGACACTTGGGACTCGCAGGGGGGGCGTCCATATGGGACTCTTTTGACATTGGGGAATCCCCATTGGGGACTCTTTTGACATTTGGGAATCTTTCACAAATTGCACATTTTTGACATTTCCTATCAAAGTAGAGTATTGTGCCTTGGTGTGTGGGGGTCTTAGCATGCCCCAAGACCAGCTAGAGGGGTCCTGAGTTGATTGCAGCTTTGCAAGTACCAGAACCATACTGTCCCATTTGGGAATCAAAAAAGATTCCCAAATGGGCATCTCCATTTTTGACATTTCCTATCAAAGTACAGTCTTGTGCCTTGGTGTGTGGGGGTCTTAGCATGCCCCAAGACCAGCTAGAGGGGTCCTGAGTTGATTGCACCTTTGCAAGTATGAAAAAAACATACTGTACATTTGGGAATCCCTATTGGATTTCAATGGTGACATTTGGGAATCTTTGTGACATATGGGAATCCCCATTGGGGACTCTTTTGACATTTGGGAATCCCTATTGGATTTGAATGGTGACATTGGGGTCTCTTTCTGACACTTGGGACTCGCAGGGAAGGCGTCCATATGGGACTCTTTTGACATTGGGGAATCCCCATTGGGGACTCTTTTGACATTTGGGAATCTTTCACAAATTGCACATTTTTGACATTTCCTATCAAAGTAGAGTATTGTGCCTTGGTGTGTGGGGTTCTTAGCATGCCCCAAGACCAGCTAGAGGGGTCCTGAGTTGATTGCAGCTTTGCAAGTACCAGAACCATACTGTCCCATTTGGGAATCAAAAAAGATTCCCAAATGGGCATCCCAATTTTTGACATTTCCTATCAAAGTACAGTCTTGTGCCTTGGTGTGTGGGGGTCTTAGCATGCCCCAAGACCAGCTAGAGGGGTCCTGAGTTGATTGCACCTTTGCAAGTATGAAAAAAACATACTGTACATTTGGGAATCCCTATTGGATTTCAATGGTGACATTTGGGAATCTTTGTGACATATGGGAATCCCCATTGGGGACTCTTTTGACATCTGGGAATCCCTATTGGATTTGAATGGTGACATTGGGGTCTCTTTCTGACACTTGGGACTCGCAGGGGGGGCGTCCATATGGGACTCTTTTGACATTGGGGAATCCCCATTGGGGACTCTTTTGACATTTGGGAATCTTTCACAAATTGCACATTTTTGACATTTCCTATCAAAGTAGAGTATTGTGCCTTGGTGTGTGGGGGTCTTAGCATGCCCCAAGACCAGCTAGAGGGGTCCTGAGTTGATTGCACCTTTGCAAGTACCAGAACCATACTGTCCCATTTGGGAATCAAAAAAGATTCCCAAATGGGCATCCCAATTTTTGACATTTCCTATCAAAGTACAGTCTTGTGCCTTGGTGTGTGGGGGTCTTAGCATGCCCCAAGACCAGCTAGAGAGGTCCTGTGTTTATTGGACCGTTGGAATTATGAATAAAACATACTGTACATTTGGGAATCCCTATTGGATTTGAATGGTGACATTGGGGTCTCTTTCTGACACTTGGGACTCGCAGGGGGGGCGTACATATGGGACTCTTTTGACATTGGGGACTCCCCATTGGGGACTCTTTTGACATTTGGGAATCTTTCACAAATTGCACATTTTTGACATTTCCTATCAAAGTACAGTCTTGTGCCTTGGTGTGTGGGGGTCTTAGCATGCCCCAAGACCAGCTAGACGGGTCCTGAGTTGATTGCACCTTTGCAAGTACCAGAACCATACTGTCCCATTTGGGAATCAAAAAAGATTCCCAAATGGGCATCCCAATTTTTTACATTTCCTATCAAAGTACAGTCTTGTGCCTTGGTGTGTGGGGGTATTAGCATGCCCCAAGACCAGCTAGAGAGGTCCTGTGTTGATTGGACCTTTGCAATTATGATTAAAACATACTGTACATTTGGGAATCCCTATTGGATTTGAATGGTGACATTGGGGTCTCTTTCTGACACTTGGGACTCGCAGGGGGGGCGTCCATATGGGAATCTTTTGACATTGGGGAATCCCCATTTGGGACTCTTTTGACATTTGGGAATCTTTCACAAATTGCACATTTTTGACATTTCCTATCAAAGTACAGTCTTGTGCCTTGGTGTGTGGGGGTCTTAGCATGCCCCAAGACCAGCTAGACGGGTCCTGAGTTGATTGCACCTTTGCAAGTACCAGAACCATACTTTCCCATTTGGGAATCAAAAAAGATTCCCAAATGGGCATCCCATTTTTGACATTTCCTATCAAAGTACAGTCTTGTGCCTTGGTGTGTGGGGGTCTTAGCATGCCTTAAGACCAGCTAGAGGGGTCCTGAGTTGATTGCACCTTTGCAAGTACCAGAACCATACTCTCCCATTTGGGAATCAAAAAAGATTCCCAAATGGGCATCCCATTTTTGACATTTCCTATCAAAGTACAGTCTTGTGCCTTGGTGTGTGGGGGTCTTAGCATGCCCCAAGACCAGCTAGAGGGGTCCTGAGTTGATTGCACCTTTGCAAGTACCAGAACCATACTTTCCCATTTGGGAATCAAAAAAGATTCCCAAATGGGCATCCCATTTTTGACATTTCCTATCAAAGTACAGTCTTGTGCCTTGGTGTGTGGGGGTCTTAGCATGCCTTAAGACCAGCTAGAGGGGTCCTGAGTTGATTGCACCTTTGCAAGTACCAGAACCATACTGTCCCATTTGGGAATCAAGAAAGATTCCCAAATGGGCATCCCACATCAAAATTGTCAGTGTTCCCATGCAGGCATACTAGCTCCTAGCTGGTCCGATCAAAGACCGTCCTGCTCCATTTGAGTGTGGTAACAACATATTAAAAAATCAGCATGATTGCATGTTCAGAAAAAAAGTTGCTTCAATCTGATCAAGCTGTACAGATGGTGTCAGGGGCTATGATCCTGACACCATACAGACCTTGCTTTCTCCAACAAGGCAATTTTTTTTTCTGAAGGACTTGGGCAGTTTATTCTTTCACATTATGATAGTAGACACTGTCCCTGTTATGCGTGTGAAATATGGGGTTCCTAGTGTAATATTAAGGGTAATTTATCCATGAAAGATTCCCAAATGGACACCACTGACATTTGGGAATCCTTGACTAAAATTCAAACTTTGGAACTAATTTTGAAGGTCTTGCCATTGACCAATGTGCACAAAAATCTCACCACACGTTGTTTGTAATGTCCACTTTAACCTAGAAGTGGTTGCAAGTTTCTAGCTTTAGTGAAAGGGTCATGAAGCCATGAAAATGTTAAGAAAGGTCACATAGGTCACACTGTCCATTTGGGAATCAAAAAAGATTCCCAAATGGGCATCCCATTTTTGACATTTCCTATCAAAGTAGAGTATTGTGCCTTGGTGTGTGGGGGTCTTAGAATGCCCCAAGACCAGCTAGAAGGGTCCTGAGTTGATTGCACCTTTGCAAGTACCAGAACCATACTGTCCCATTTGGGAATCAAAAAAGATTCCCAAATGGGCATCCCAATTTTTTACATTTCCTATCAAAGTACAGTCTTGTGCCTTGGTGTGTGGGGGTATTAGCATGCCCCAAGACCAGCTAGACGGGTCCTGAGTTGATTGCACCTTTGCAAGTACCAGAACCATACTGTCCCATTTGGGAATCAAGAAAGATTCCCAAATGGGCATCCCACATCAAAATTGTCAGTGTTCCCATGCAGGCATGCTAGCTCCTAGCGGGTCCGATCCAAGACCGTCCTGCTCCATTTGAGTGTGGTAACAACATATTAAAAAATCAGCATGATTGCATGTTCAGAAAAAAAGTTGCTTCAATCTGATCAAGCTGTACAGATGGTGTCAGGGGCTATGATCCTGACACCATACAGACCTTGGTTTCTCCAACAAGGCACATTTTTTTTCTGAAGGACTTGGGCAGTTTATTCTTTCACATTATGATAGTAGACACTGTACCTGTTATGCGTGTGAAATATGGGGTTCCTAGTGTAATATTAAGGGTAATTTATCCATGAAAGATTCCCAAATGGACACCACTGACATTTGGGAATCCTTGACTAAAATTCAAACTTTGGAACTAATTTTGAAGGTCTTGCCATTGACCAATGTGCACAAAAATCTCACCACACGTTGTTTGTAATGTCCACTTTAACCTAGAAGTGGTTGCAAGTTTCTAGCTTTAGTGAAAGGGTCATGAAGCCATGAAAATGTTAAGAAAGGTCACATAGGTCACACTGTCCATTTGGGAATCAAAAAAGATTCCCAAATGGGCATCCCATTTTTGACATTTCCTATCAAAGTAGAGTATTGTGCCTTGGTGTGTGGGGGTCTTAGAATGCCCCAAGACCTGCTTGAAGGGTCCTGAGTTGATTGCACCTTTGCAAGTACCAGAACCATACTGTCCCATTTGGGAATCAAAAAAGATTCCCAAATGGGCATCCCAATTTTTTACATTTCCTATCAAAGTACAGTCTTGTGCCTTGGTGTGTGGGGGTATTAGCATGCCCCAAGACCAGCTAGAGAGGTCCTGTGTTGATTGGACCTTTGCAATTATGAATAAAACATACTGTACATTTGGGAATCCCAATTGGATTTGAATGGTGACATTGGGGTCTCTTTCTGACACTTGGGACTCACAGGGGGGGCGTCCATATGGGACTCTTTTGACATTGGGGAATCCCCATTGGGGACTCTTTTGACATTTGGGAATCTTTCACAAATTGCACATTTTTGACATTTCCTATCAAAGTAGAGTATTGTGCCTTGGTGTGTGGGGGTCTTAGCATGCCCCAAGACCAGCTAGAGGGGTCCTGAGTTGATTGCAGCTTTGCAAGTACCAGAACCATACTGTCCCATTTGGGAATCAAAAAAGATTCCCAAATGGGCATCCCCATTTTTGACATTTCCTATCAAAGTACAGTCTTGTGCCTTGGTGTGTGGGGGTCTTAGCATGCCCCAAGACCAGCTAGAGGGGTCCTGAGTTGATTGCACCTTTGCAAGTATGAAAAAAACATACTGTACATTTGGGAATCCCTATTGGATTTCAATGGTGACATTTGGGAATCTTTGTGACATATGGGAATCCCCATTGGGGACTCTTTTGACATTTGGGAATCCCTATTGGATTTGAATGGTGACATTGGGGTCTCTTTCTGACACTTGGGACTCGCAGGGGGGGCGTCCATATGGGACTCTTTTGACATTGGGGAATCCCCATTGGGGACTCTTTTGACATTTGGGAATCTTTCACAAATTGCACATTTTTGACATTTCCTATCAAAGTAGAGTATTGTGCCTTGGTGTGTGGGGGTCTTAGCATGCCCCAAGACCAGCTAGAGGGGTCCTGAGTTGATTGCACCTTTGCAAGTACCAGAACCATACTGTCCCATTTGGGAATCAAAAAAGATTCCCAAATGGGCATCCCAATTTTTGACATTTCCTATCAAAGTACAGTCTTGTGCCTTGGTGTGTGGGGGTCTTAGCATGCCCCCAGACCAGCTAGAGAGGTCCTGTGTTTATTGGACCGTTGGAATTATGAATAAAACATACTGTACATTTGGGAATCCCTATTGGATTTGAATGGTGACATTGGGGTCTCTTTCTGACACTTGGGACTCGCAGGGGGGGCGTCCATATGGGACTCTTTTGACATTGGGGAATCCCCATTGGGGACTCTTTTGACATTTGGGAATCTTTCACAAATTGCACATTTTTGACATTTCCTATCAAAGTAGAGTATTGTGCCTTGGTGTGTGGGGGTCTTAGCATGCCCCAAGACCAGCTAGAGGGGTCCTGAGTTGATTGCACCTTTGCAAGTACCAGAACCATACTGTCCCATTTGGGAATCAAAAAAGATTCCCAAATGGGCATCCCAATTTTTGACATTTCCTATCAAAGTACAGTCTTGTGCCTTGGTGTGTGGGGGTCTTAGCATGCCCCAAGACCAGCTAGAGAGGTCCTGTGTTTATTGGACCGTTGGAATTATGAATAAAACATACTGTACATTTGGGAATCCCTATTGGATTTGAATGGTGACATTGGGGTCTCTTTCTGACACTTGGGACTCGCAGGGGGGGCATACATATGGGACTCTTTTGACATTGGGGACTCCCCATTGGGGACTCTTTTGACATTTGGGAATCTTTCACAAATTGCACATTTTTGACATTTCCTATCAAAGTACAGTCTTGTGCCTTGGTGTGTGGGGGTCTTAGCATGCCCCAAGACCAGCTAGACGGGTCCTGAGTTGATTGCACCTTTGCAAGTACCAGAACCATACTGTCCCATTTGGGAATCAAAAAAGATTCCCAAATGGGCATCCCAATTTTTTACATTTCCTATCAAAGTACAGTCTTGTGCCTTGGTGTGTGGGGGTATTAGCATGCCCCAAGACCAGCTAGAGAGGTCCTGTGTTGATTGGACCTTTGCAATTATGAATAAAACATACTGTACATTTGGGAATCCCTATTGGATTTGAATGGTGACATTGGGGTCTCTTTCTGACACTTGGGACTCGCAGGGGGGGCGTTCATATGGGACTCTTTTGACATTGGGGAATCCCCATTTGGGACTCTTTTGACATTTGGGAATCTTTCACAAATTGCACATTTTTGACATTTCCTATCAAAGTACAGTCTTGTGCCTTGGTGTGTGGGGGTCTTAGCATGCCCCAAGACCAGCTAGACGGGTCCTGAGTTGATTGCACCTTTGCAAGTACCAGAACCATACTTTCCCATTTGGGAATCAAAAAAGATTCCCAAATGGGCATCCCATTTTTGACATTTCCTATCAAAGTACAGTCTTGTGCCTTGGTGTGTGGGGGTCTTAGCATGCCTTAAGACCAGCTAGAGGGGTCCTGAGTTGATTGCACCTTTGCAAGTACCAGAACCATACTCTCCCATTTGGGAATCAAAAAAGATTCCCAAATGGGCATCCCATTTTTGACATTTCCTATCAAAGTACAGTCTTGTGCCTTGGTGTGTGGGGGTCTTAGCATGCCCCAAGACCAGCTAGAGGGGTCCTGAGTTGATTGCACCTTTGCAAGTACCAGAACCATACTTTCCCATTTGGGAATCAAAAAAGATTCCCAAATGGGCATCCCATTTTTGACATTTCCTATCAAAGTACAGTCTTGTGCCTTGGTGTGTGGGGGACTTAGCATGCCTTAAGACCAGCTAGAGGGGTCCTGAGTTGATTGCACCTTTGCAAGTACCAGAACCATACTGTCCCATTTGGGAATCAAGAAAGATTCCCAAATGGGCATCCCACATCAAAATTGTCAGTGTTCCCATGCAGGCATGCTAGCTCCTAGCGGGTCCGATCCAAGACCGTCCTGCTCCATTTGAGTGTGGTAACAACATATTAAAAAATCAGCATGATTGCATGTTCAGAAAAAAAGTTGCTTCAATCTGATCAAGCTGTACAGATGGTGTCAGGGGCTATGATCCTGACACCATACAGACCTTGGTTTCTCCAACAAGGCAAATTTTTTTTCTGAAGGACTTGGGCAGTTTATTCTTTCACATTATGATAGTAGACACTGTACCTGTTATGCGTGTGAAATATGGGGTTCCTAGTGTAATATTAAGGGTAATTTATCCATGAAAGATTCCCAAATGGACACCACTGACATTTGGGAATCCTTGACTAAAATTCAAACTTTGGAACTCATTTTGAAGGTCTTGCCATTGACCAATGTGCACAAAAATCTCACCACACGTTGTTTGTAATGTCCACTTTAACCTAGAAGTGGTTGCAAGTTTCTAGCTTTAGTGAAAGGGTCATGAAGCCATGAAAATGTTAAGAAAGGTCACATAGGTCACACTGTCCATTTGGGAATCAAAAAAGATTCCCAAATGGGCATCCCATTTTTGACATTTCCTATCAAAGTAGAGTATTGTGCCTTGGTGTGTGGGGGTCTTAGAATGCCCCAAGACCTGCTAGAAGGGTCCTGAGTTGATTGCACCTTTGCAAGTACCAGAACCATACTGTCCCATTTGGGAATCAAAAAAGATTCCCAAATGGGCATCCCAATTTTTTACATTTCCTATCAAAGTACAGTCTTGTGCCTTGGTGTGTGGGGGTATTAGCATGCCCCAAGACCAGCTAGAGAGGTCCTGTGTTGATTGGACCTTTGCAATTATGAATAAAACATACTGTACATTTGGGAATCCCTATTGGATTTGAATGGTGACATTGGGGTCTCTTTCTGACACTTGGGACTCGCAGGGGGGGCGTCCATATGGGACTCTTTTGACATTGGGGAATCCCCATTGGGGACTCTTTTGACATTTGGGAATCTTTCACAAATTGCACATTTTTGACATTTCCTATCAAAGTAGAGTATTGTGCCTTGGTGTGTGGGGGTCTTAGCATGCCCCAAGACCAGCTAGAGGGGTCCTGAGTTGATTGCAGCTTTGCAAGTACCAGAACCATACTGTCCCATTTGGGAATCAAAAAAGATTCCCAAATGGGCATCTCCATTTTTGACATTTCCTATCAAAGTACAGTCTTGTGCCTTGGTGTGTGGGGGTCTTAGCATGCCCCAAGACCAGCTAGAGGGGTCCTGAGTTGATTGCACCTTTGCAAGTATGAAAAAAACATACTGTACATTTGGGAATCCCTATTGGATTTCAATGGTGACATTTGGGAATCTTTGTGACATATGGGAATCCCCATTGGGGACTCTTTTGACATTTGGGAATCCCTATTGGATTTGAATGGTGACATTGGGGTCTCTTTCTGACACTTGGGACTCGCAGGGGGGGCGTCCATATGGGACTCTTTTGACATTGGGGAATCCCCATTGGGGACTCTTTTGACATTTGGGAATCTTTCACAAATTGCACATTTTTGACATTTCCTATCAAAGTAGAGTATTGTGCCTTGGTGTGTGGGGGTCTTAGCATGCCCCAAGACCAGCTAGAGGGGTCCTGAGTTGATTGCACCTTTGCAAGTACCAGAACCATACTGTCCCATTTGGGAATCAAAAAAGATTCCCAAATGGGCATCCCAATTTTTGACATTTCCTATCAAAGTACAGTCTTGTGCCTTGGTGTGTGGGGGTCTTAGCATGCCCCAAGACCAGCTAGAGGGGTCCTGAGTTGATTGCACCTTTGCAAGTATGAAAAAAACATACTGTACATTTGGGAATCCCTATTGGATTTCAATGGTGACATTTGGGAATCTTTGTGACATATGGGAATCCCCATTGGGGACTCTTTTGACATTTGGGAATCCCTATTGGATTTGAATGGTGACATTGGGGTCTCTTTCTGACACTTGGGACTCGCAGGGGGGGCGTCCATATGGGACTCTTTTGACATTGGGGAATCCCCATTGGGGACTCTTTTGACATTTGGGAATCTTTCACAAATTGCACATTTTTGACATTTCCTATCAAAGTAGAGTATTGTGCCTTGGTGTGTGGGGTTCTTAGCATGCCCCAAGACCAGCTAGAGGGGTCCTGAGTTGATTGCAGCTTTGCAAGTACCAGAACCATACTGTCCCATTTGGGAATCAAAAAAGATTCCCAAATGGGCATCCCAATTTTTGACATTTCCTATCAAAGTACAGTCTTGTGCCTTGGTGTGTGGGGGTCTTAGCATGCCCCAAGACCAGCTAGAGGGGTCCTGAGTTGATTGCACCTTTGCAAGTATGAAAAAAACATACTGTACATTTGGGAATCCCTATTGGATTTCAATGGTGACATTTGGGAATCTTTGTGACATATGGGAATCCCCATTGGGGACTCTTTTGACATTTGGGAATCCCTATTGGATTTGAATGGTGACATTGGGGTCTCTTTCTGACACTTGGGACTCGCAGGGGGGGCGTCCATATGGGACTCTTTTGACATTGGGGAATCCCCATTGGGGACTCTTTTGACATTTGGGAATCTTTCACAAATTGCACATTTTTGACATTTCCTATCAAAGTAGAGTATTGTGCCTTGGTGTGTGGGGGTCTTAGCATGCCCCAAGACCAGCTAGAGGGGTCCTGAGTTGATTGCACCTTTGCAAGTACCAGAACCATACTGTCCCATTTGGGAATCAAAAAAGATTCCCAAATGGGCATCCCAATTTTTGACATTTCCTATCAAAGTACAGTCTTGTGCCTTGGTGTGTGGGGGTCTTAGCATGCCCCAAGACCAGCTAGAGAGGTCCTGTGTTTATTGGACCGTTGGAATTATGAATAAAACATACTGTACATTTGGGAATCCCTATTGGATTTGAATGGTGACATTGGGGTCTCTTTCTGACACTTGGGACTCGCAGGGGGGGCATACATATGGGACTCTTTTGACATTGGGGACTCCCCATTGGGGACTCTTTTGACATTTGGGAATCTTTCACAAATTGCACATTTTTGACATTTCCTATCAAAGTACAGTCTTGTGCCTTGGTGTGTGGGGGTCTTAGCATGCCCCAAGACCAGCTAGACAGGTCCTGAGTTGATTGCACCTTTGCAAGTACCAGAACCATACTGTCCCATTTGGGAATCAAAAAAGATTCCCAAATGGGCATCCCAATTTTTTACATTTCCTATCAAAGTACAGTCTTGTGCCTTGGTGTGTGGGGGTATTAGCATGCCCCAAGACCAGCTAGAGAGGTCCTGTGTTGATTGGACCTTTGCAATTATGAATAAAACATACTGTACATTTGGGAATCCCTATTGGATTTGAATGGTGACATTGGGGTCTCTTTCTGACACTTGGGACTCGCAGGGGGGGCGTCCATATGGGACTCTTTTGACATTGGGGAATCCCCATTTGGGACTCTTTTGACATTTGGGAATCTTTCACAAATGGCACATTTTTGACATTTCCTATCAAAGTACAGTCTTGTGCCTTGGTGTGTGGGGGTCTTAGCATGCCCCAAGACCAGCTAGACGGGTCCTGAGTTGATTGCACCTTTGCAAGTACCAGAACCATACTGTCCCATTTGGGAATCAAGAAAGATTCCCATATGGGCATCCCATTTTTGACATTTCCTATCAAAGTACAGTCTTGTGCCTTGGTGTGTGGGGGTCTTAGCATGCCTTAAGACCAGCTAGAGGGGTCCTGAGTTGATTGCACCTTTGCAAGTACCAGAACCATACTCTCCCATTTGGGAATCAAAAAAGATTCCCAAATGGGCATCCCATTTTTGACATTTCCTATCAAAGTACAGTCTTGTGCCTTGGTGTGTGGGGGTCTTAGCATGCCCCAAGACCAGCTAGAGGGGTCCTGAGTTGATTGCACCTTTGCAAGTACCAGAACCATACTTTCCCATTTGGGAATCAAAAAAGATTCCCAAATGGGCATCCCATTTTTGACATTTCCTATCAAAGTACAGTCTTGTGCCTTGGTGTGTGGGGGTCTTAGCATGCCTTAAGACCAGCTAGAGGGGTCCTGAGTTGATTGCACCTTTGCAAGTACCAGAACCATACTGTCCCATTTGGGAATCAAGAAAGATTCCCAAATGGGCATCCCAATTTTTTACATTTCCTATCAAAGTACAGTCTTGTGCCTTGGTGTGTGGGGGTATTAGCATGCCCCAAGACCAGCTAGATGGGTCCTGAGTTGATTGCACCTTTGCAAGTACCAGAACCATACTGTCCCATTTGGGAATCAAGAAAGATTCCCAAATGGGCATCCCACATCAAAATTGTCAGTGTTCCCATGCAGGCATGCTAGCTCCTAGCGGGTCTGATCCAAGACCGTCCTGCTCC
This sequence comes from Borostomias antarcticus, assembly GCF_949987555.1. Classification (NCBI taxonomy): domain Eukaryota; kingdom Metazoa; phylum Chordata; class Actinopteri; order Stomiiformes; family Stomiidae; genus Borostomias; species Borostomias antarcticus. Next base: position 237,664 of record NW_028176779.1, read on the forward strand.
ATTTGAGTGTGGTAACAACATATTAAAAAATCAGCATGATTGCATGTTCAGAAAAAAAGTTGCTTCAATCTGATCAAGCTGTACAGATGGTGTCAGGGGCTATGATCCTGACACCATACAGACCTTGGTTTCTCCAACAAGGCAAATTTTTTTTCTGAAGGACTTGGGCAGTTTATTCTTTCACATTATGATAGTAGACACTGTACCTGTTATGCGTGTGAAATATGGGGTTCCTAGTGTAATATTAAGGGTAATTTATCCATGAAAGATTCCCAAATGGACACCACTGACATTTGGGAATCCTTGACTAAAATTCAAACTTTGGAACTAATTTTGAAGGTCTTGCCATTGACCAATGTGCACAAAAATCTCACCACACGTTGTTTGTAATGTCCACTTTAACCTAGAAGTGGTTGCAAGTTTCTAGCTTTAGTGAAAGGGTCATGAAGCCATGAAAATGTTAAGAAAGGTCACATAGGTCACACTGTCCATTTGGGAATCAAAAAAGATTCCCAAATGGGCATCCCATTTTTGACATTTCCTATCAAAGTAGAGTATTGTGCCTTGGTGTGTGGGGGTCTTAGAATGCCCCAAGACCTGCTAGAAGGGTCCTGAGTTGATTGCACCTTTGCAAGTACCAGAACCATACTGTCCCATTTGGGAATCAAAAAAGATTCCCAAATGGGCATCCCAATTTTTTACATTTCCTATCAAAGTACAGTCTTGTGCCTTGGTGTGTGGGGGTATTAGCATGCCCCAAGACCAGCTAGAGAGGTCCTGTGTTGATTGGACCTTTGCAATTATGAATAAAACATACTGTACATTTGGGAATCCCTATTGGATTTGAATGGTGACATTGGGGTCTCTTTCTGACACTTGGGACTCGCAGGGGGGGCGTCCATATGGGACTCTTTTGACATTGGGGAATCCCCATTGGGGACTCTTTTGACATTTGGGAATCTTTCACAAATTGCAAATTTTTGACATTTCCTATCAAAGTAGAGTATTGTGCCTTGGTGTGTGGGGGTCTTAGCATGCCCCAAGACCAGCTAGAGGGGTCCTGAGTTGATTGCAGCTTTGCAAGTACCAGAACCATACTGTCCCATTTGGGAATCAAAAAAGATTCCCAAATGGGCATCTCCATTTTTGACATTTCCTATCAAAGTACAGTCTTGTGCCTTGGTGTGTGGGGGTCTTAGCATGCCCCAAGACCAGCTAGAGGGGTCCTGAGTTGATTGCACCTTTGCAAGTATGAAAAAAACATACTGTACATTTGGGAATCCCTATTGGATTTCAATGGTGACATTTGGGAATCTTTGTGACATATGGGAATCCCCATTGGGGACTCTTTTGACATTTGGGAATCCCTATTGGATTTGAATGGTGACATTGGGGTCTCTTTCTGACACTTGGGACTCGCAGGGGGGGCGTCCATATGGGACTCTTTTGACATTGGGGAATCCCCATTGGGGACTCTTTTGACATTTGGGAATCTTTCACAAATTGCACATTTTTGACATTTCCTATCAAAGTAGAGTATTGTGCCTTGGTGTGTGGGGTTCTTAGCATGCCCCAAGACCAGCTAGAGGGGTCCTGAGTTGATTGCAGCTTTGCAAGTACCAGAACCATACTGTCCCATTTGGGAATCAAAAAAGATTCCCAAATGGGCATCCCAATTTTTGACATTTCCTATCAAAGTACAGTCTTGTGCCTTGGTGTGTGGGGGTCTTAGCATGCCCCAAGACCAGCTAGAGGGGTCCTGAGTTGATTGCACCTTTGCAAGTATGAAAAAAACATACTGTACATTTGGGAATCCCTATTGGATTTCAATGGTGACATTTGGGAATCTTTGTGACATATGGGAATCCCCATTGGGGACTCTTTTGACATTTGGGAATCCCTATTGGATTTGAATGGTGACATTGGGGTCTCTTTCTGACACTTGGGACTCGCAGGGGGGGCGTCCATATGGGACTCTTTTGACATTGGGGAATCCCCATTGGGGACTCTTTTGACATTTGGGAATCTTTCACAAATTGCACATTTTTGACATTTCCTATCAAAGTAGAGTATTGTGCCTTGGTGTGTGGGGGTCTTAGCATGCCCCAAGACCAGCTAGAGGGGTCCTGAGTTGATTGCACCTTTGCAAGTACCAGAACCATACTGTCCCATTTGGGAATCAAAAAAGATTCCCAAATGGGCATCCCAATTTTTGACATTTCCTATCAAAGTACAGTCTTGTGCCTTGGTGTGTGGGGGTCTTAGCATGCCCCAAGACCAGCTAGAGAGGTCCTGTGTTTATTGGACCGTTGGAATTATGAATAAAACATACTGTACATTTGGGAATCCCTATTGGATTTGAATGGTGACATTGGGGTCTCTTTCTGACACTTGGGACTCGCAGGGGGGGCGTACATATGGGACTCTTTTGACATTGGGGACTCCCCATTGGGGACTCTTTTGACATTTGGGAATCTTTCACAAATTGCACATTTTTGACATTTCCTATCAAAGTACAGTCTTGTGCCTTGGTGTGTGGGGGTCTTAGCATGCCCCAAGACCAGCTAGACGGGTCCTGAGTTGATTGCACCTTTGCAAGTACCAGAACCATACTGTCCCATTTGGGAATCAAAAAAGATTCCCAAATGGGCATCCCAATTTTTTACATTTCCTATCAAAGTACAGTATTGTGCCTTGGTGTGTGGGGGTATTAGCATGCCCCAAGACCAGCTAGAGAGGTCCTGTGTTGATTGGACCTTTGCAATTATGAATAAAACATACTGTACATTTGGGAATCCCTATTGGATTTGAATGGTGACATTGGGGTCTCTTTCTGACACTTGGGACTCGCAGGGGGGGCGTCCATATGGGACTCTTTTGACATTGGGGAATCCCCATTTGGGACTCTTTTGACATTTGGGAATCTTTCACAAATTGCACATTTTTGACATTTCCTATCAAAGTACAGTCTTGTGCCTTGGTGTGTGGGGGTCTTAGCATGCCCCAAGACCAGCTAGACGGGTCCTGAGTTGATTGCACCTTTGCAAGTACCAGAACCATACTTTCCCATTTGGGAATCAAAAAAGATTCCCAAATGGGCATCCCATTTTTGACATTTCCTATCAAAGTACAGTCTTGTGCCTTGGTGTGTGGGGGTCTTAGCATGCCTTAAGACCAGCTAGAGGGGTCCTGAGTTGATTGCACCTTTGCAAGTACCAGAACCATACTCTCCCATTTGGGAATCAAAAAAGATTCCCAAATGGGCATCCCATTTTTGACATTTCCTATCAAAGTACAGTCTTGTGCCTTGGTGTGTGGGGGTCTTAGCATGCCCCAAGACCAGCTAGAGGGGTCCTGAGTTGATTGCACCTTTGCAAGTACCAGAACCATACTTTCCCATTTGGGAATCAAAAAAGATTCCCAAATGGGCATCCCATTTTTGACATTTCCTATCAAAGTACAGTCTTGTGCCTTGGTGTGTGGGGGTCTTAGCATGCCTTAAGACCAGCTAGAGGGGTCCTGAGTTGATTGCACCTTTGCAAGTACCAGAACCATACTGTCCCATTTGGGAATCAAGAAAGATTCCCAAATGGGCATCCCACATCAAAATTGTCAGTGTTCCCATGCAGGCATACTAGCTCCTAGCGGGTCCGATCAAAGACCGTCCTGCTCAATTTGAGTGTGGTAACAACATATTAAAAAATCAGCATGATTGCATGTTCAGAAAAAAAGTTGCTTCAATCTGATCAAGCTGTACAGATGGTGTCAGGGGCTATGATCCTGACACCATACAGACCTTGGTTTCTCCAACAAGGCAATTTTTTTTTCTGAAGGACTTGGGCAGTTTATTCTTTCACATTATGATAGTAGACACTGTCCCTGTTATGCGTGTGAAATATGGGGTTCCTAGTGTAATATTAAGGGTAATTTATCCATGAAAGATTCCCAAATGGACACCACTGACATTTGGGAATCCTTGACTAAAATTCAAACTTTGGAACTCATTTTGAAGGTCTTGCCATTGACCAATGTGCACAAAAATCTCACCACACGTTGTTTGTAATGTCCACTTTAACCTAGAAGTGGTTGCAAGTTTCTAGCTTTAGTGAAAGGGTCATGAAGCCATGAAAATGTTAAGAAAGGTCACATAGGTCACACTGTCCATTTGGGAATCAAAAAAGATTCCCAAATGGGCATCCCATTTTTGACATTTCCTATCAAAGTAGAGTATTGTGCCTTGGTGTGTGGGGGTCTTAGAATGCCCCAAGACCAGCTAGAAGGGTCCTGAGTTGATTGCACCTTTGCAAGTACCAGAACCATACTGTCCCATTTGGGAATCAAAAAAGATTCCCAAATGGGCATCCCAATTTTTTACATTTCCTATCAAAGTACAGTCTTGTGCCTTGGTGTGTGGGGGTATTAGCATGCCCCAAGACCAGCTAGACGGGTCCTGAGTTGATTGCACCTTTGCAAGTACCAGAACCATACTGTCCCATTTGGGAATCAAGAAAGATTCCCAAATGGGCATCCCACATCAAAATTGTCAGTGTTCCCATGCAGGCATGCTAGCTCCTAGCGGGTCTGATCCAAGACCGTCCTGCTCCATTTGAGTGTGGTAACAACATATTAAAAAATCAGCATGATTGCATGTTCAGAAAAAAAGTTGCTTCAATCTGATCAAGCTGTACAGATGGTGTCAGGGGCTATGATCCTGACACCATACAGACCTTGGTTTCTCCAACAAGGCAAATTTTTTTTCTGAAGGACTTGGGCAGTTTATTCTTTCACATTATGATAGTAGACACTGTACCTGTTATGCGTGTGAAATATGGGGTTCCTAGTGTAATATTAAGGGTAATTTATCCATGAAAGATTCCCAAATGGACACCACTGACATTTGGGAATCCTTGACTAAAATTCAAACTTTGGAACTAATTTTGAAGGTCTTGCCATTGACCAATGTGCACAAAAATCTCACCACACGTTGTTTGTAATGTCCACTTTAACCTAGAAGTGGTTGCAAGTTTCTAGCTTTAGTGAAAGGGTCATGAAGCCATGAAAATGTTAAGAAAGGTCACATAGGTCACACTGTCCATTTGGGAATCAAAAAAGATTCCCAAATGGGCATCCCATTTTTGACATTTCCTATCAAAGTAGAGTATTGTGCCTTGGTGTGTGGGGGTCTTAGAATGCCCCAAGACCTGCTAGAAGGGTCCTGAGTTGATTGCACCTTTGCAAGTACCAGAACCATACTGTCCCATTTGGGAATCAAAAAAGATTCCCAAATGGGCATCCCAATTTTTTACATTTCCTATCAAAGTACAGTCTTGTGCCTTGGTGTGTGGGGGTATTAGCATGCCCCAAGACCAGCTAGAGAGGTCCTGTGTTGATTGGACCTTTGCAATTATGAATAAAACATACTGTACATTTGGGAATCCCTATTGGATTTGAATGGTGACATTGGGGTCTCTTTCTGACACTTGGGACTCGCAGGGGGGGCGTCCATATGGGACTCTTTTGACATTGGGGAATCCCCATTGGGGACTCTTTTGACATTTGGGAATCTTTCACAAATTGCACATTTTTGACATTTCCTATCAAAGTAGAGTATTGTGCCTTGGTGTGTGGGGGTCTTAGCATGCCCCAAGACCAGCTAGAGGGGTCCTGAGTTGATTGCACCTTTGCAAGTACCAGAACCATACTGTCCCATTTGGGAATCAAAAAAGATTCCCAAATGGGCATCCCAATTTTTGACATTTCCTATCAAAGTACAGTCTTGTGCCTTGGTGTGTGGGGGTCTTAGCATGCCCCAAGACCAGCTAGAGGGGTCCTGAGTTGATTGCACCTTTGCAAGTATGAAAAAAACATACTGTACATTTGGGAATCCCTATTGGATTTCAATGGTGACATTTGGGAATCTTTGTGACATATGGGAATCCCCATTGGGGACTCTTTTGACATTTGGGAATCCCTATTGGATTTGAATGGTGACATTGGGGTCTCTTTCTGACACTTGGGACTCGCAGGGGGGGCGTCCATATGGGACTCTTTTGACATTGGGGAATCCCCATTGGGGACTCTTTTGACATTTGGGAATCTTTCACAAATTGCACATTTTTGACATTTCCTATCAAAGTAGAGTATTGTGCCTTGGTGTGTGGGGTTCTTAGCATGCCCCAAGACCAGCTAGAGGGGTCCTGAGTTGATTGCAGCTTTGCAAGTACCAGAACCATACTGTCCCATTTGGGAATCAAAAAAGATTCCCAAATGGGCATCCCAATTTTTGACATTTCCTATCAAAGTACAGTCTTGTGCCTTGGTGTGTGGGGGTCTTAGCATGCCCCAAGACCAGCTAGAGGGGTCCTGAGTTGATTGCACCTTTGCAAGTATGATTAAAACATACTGTACATTTGGGAATCCCTATTGGATTTCAATGGTGACATTTGGGAATCTTTGTGACATATGGGAATCCCCATTGGGGACTCTTTTGACATTTGGGAATCCCTATTGGATTTGAATGGTGACATTGGGGTCTCTTTCTGACACTTGGGACTCGCAGGGGGGGCGTCCATATGGGACTCTTTTGACATTGGGGAATCCCCATTGGGGACTCTTTTGACATTTGGGAATCTTTCACAAATTGCACATTTTTGACATTTCCTATCAAAGTAGAGTATTGTGCCTTGGTGTGTGGGGGTCTTAGCATGCCCCAAGACCAGCTAGAGGGGTCCTGAGTTGATTGCACCTTTGCAAGTACCAGAACCATACTGTCCCATTTGGGAATCAAAAAAGATTCCCAAATGGGCATCCCAATTTTTGACATTTCCTATCAAAGTACAGTCTTGTGCCTTGGTGTGTGGGGGTCTTAGCATGCCCCAAGACCAGCTAGAGAGGTCCTGTGTTTATTGGACCGTTGGAATTATGAATAAAACATACTGTACATTTGGGAATCCCTATTGGATTTGAATGGTGACATTGGGGTCTCTTTCTGACACTTGGGACTCGCAGGGGGGACGTACATATGGGACTCTTTTGACATTGGGGACTCCCCATTGGGGACTCTTTTGACATTTGGGAATCTTTCACAAATTGCACATTTTTGACATTTACTATCAAAGTACAGTCTTGTGCCTTGGTGTGTGGGGGTCTTAGCATGCCCCAAGACCAGCTAGACGGGTCCTGAGTTGATTGCACCTTTGCAAGTACCAGAACCATACTGTCCCATTTGGGAATCAAAAAAGATTCCCAAATGGGCATCCCAATTTTTTACATTTCCTATCAAAGTACAGTCTTGTGCCTTGGTGTGTGGGGGTATTAGCATGCCCCAAGACCAGCTAGAGAGGTCCTGTGTTGATTGGACCTTTGCAATTATGAATAAAACATACTGTACATTTGGGAATCCCTATTGGATTTGAATGGTGACATTGGGGTCTCTTTCTGACACTTGGGACTCGCAGGGGGGGCTTCCATATGGGACTCTTTTGACATTGGGGAATCCCCATTTGGGACTCTTTTGACATTTGGGAATCTTTCACAAATTGCACATTTTTGACATTTCCTATCAAAGTACAGTCTTGTGCCTTGGTGTGTGGGGGTCTTAGCATGCCCCAAGACCAGCTAGACGGGTCCTGAGTTGATTGCACCTTTGCAAGTACCAGAACCATACTTTCCCATTTGGGAATCAAAAAAGATTCCCAAATGGGCATCCCATTTTTGACATTTCCTATCAAAGTACAGTCTTGTGCCTTGGTGTGTGGGGGTCTTAGCATGCCCCAAGACCAGCTAGACGGGTCCTGAGTTGATTGCACCTTTGCAAGTACCAGAACCATACTGTCCCATTTGGGAATCAAGAAAGATTCCCATATGGGCATCCCATTTTTGACATTTCCTATCAAAGTACAGTCTTGTGCCTTGGTGTGTGGGGGTCTTAGCATGCCTTAAGACCAGCTAGAGGGGTCCTGAGTTGATTGCACCTTTGCAAGTACCAGAACCATACTCTCCCATTTGGGAATCAAAAAAGATTCCCAAATGGGCATCCCATTTTTGACATTTCCTATCAAAGTACAGTCTTGTGCCTTGGTGTGTGGGGGTCTTAGCATGCCTTAAGACCAGCTAGAGGGGTCCTGAGTTGATTGCACCTTTGCAAGTACCAGAACCATACTGTCCCATTTGGGAATCAAGAAAGATTCCCAAATGGGCATCCCACATCAAAATTGTCAGTGTTCCCATGCAGGCATGCTAGCTCCTAGCGGGTCCGATCCAAGACCGTCCTGCTCCATTTGAGTGTGGTAACAACATATTAAAAAATCAGCATGATTGCATGTTCAGAAAAAAAGTTGCTTCAATCTGATCAAGCTGTACAGATGGTGTCAGGGGCTATGATCCTGACACCATACAGACCTTGGTTTCTCCAACAAGGCAATTTTTTTTTCTGAAGGACTTGGGCAGTTTATTCTTTCACATTATGATAGTAGACACTGTCCCTGTTATGCGTGTGAAATATGGGGTTCCTAGTGTAATATTAAGGGTAATTTATCCATGAAAGATTCCCAAATGGACACCACTGACATTTGGGAATCCTTGACTAAAATTCAAACTTTGGAACTCATTTTGAAGGTCTTGCCATTGACCAATGTGCACAAAAATCTCACCACACGTTGTTTGTAATGTCCACTTTAACCTAGAAGTGGTTGCAAGTTTCTAGCTTTAGTGAAAGGGTCATGAAGCCATGAAAATGTTAAGAAAGGTCACATAGGTCACACTGTCCATTTGGGAATCAAAAAAGATTCCCAAATGGGCATCCCATTTTTGACATTTCCTATCAAAGTAGAGTATTGTGCCTTGGTGTGTGGGGGTCTTAGAATGCCCCAAGACCAGCTAGAAGGGTCCTGAGTTGATTGCACCTTTGCAAGTACCAGAACCATACTGTCCCATTTGGGAATCAAAAAAGATTCCCAAATGGGCATCCCAATTTTTTACATTTCCTATCAAAGTACAGTCTTGTGCCTTGGTGTGTGGGGGTATTAGCATGCCCCAAGACCAGCTAGATGGGTCCTGAGTTGATTGCACCTTTGCAAGTACCAGAACCATACTGTCCCATTTGGGAATCAAGAAAGATTCCCAAATGGGCATCCCACATCAAAATTGTCAGTGTTCCCATGCAGGCATGCTAGCTCCTAGCGGGTCTGATCCAAGACCGTCCTGCTCCATTTGAGTGTGGTAACAACATATTAAAAAATCAGCATGATTGCATGTTCAGAAAAAAAGTTGCTTCAATCTGATCAAGCTGTACAGATGGTGTCAGGGGCTATGATCCTGACACCATACAGACCTTGGTTTCTCCAACAAGGCAAATTTTTTTTCTGAAGGACTTGGGCAGTTTATTCTTTCACATTATGATAGTAGACACTGTACCTGTTATGCGTGTGAAATATGGGGTTCCTAGTGTAATATTAAGGGTAATTTATCCATGAAAGATTCCCAAATGGACACCACTGACATTTGGGAATCCTTGACTAAAATTCAAACTTTGGAACTAATTTTGAAGGTCTTGCCATTGACCAATGTGCACAAAAATCTCACCACACGTTGTTTGTAATGTCCACTTTAACCTAGAAGTGGTTGCAAGTTTCTAGCTTTAGTGAAAGGGTCATGAAGCCATGAAAATGTTAAGAAAGGTCACATAGGTCACACTGTCCATTTGGGAATCAAAAAAGATTCCCAAATGGGCATCCCATTTTTGACATTTCCTATCAAAGTAGAGTATTGTGCCTTGGTGTGTGGGGGTCTTAGAATGCCCCAAGACCTGCTAGAAGGGTCCTGAGTTGATTGCACCTTTGCAAGTACCAGAACCATACTGTCCCATTTGGGAATCAAAAAAGATTCCCAAATGGGCATCCCAATTTTTTACATTTCCTATCAAAGTACAGTCTTGTGCCTTGGTGTGTGGGGGTATTAGCATGCCCCAAGACCAGCTAGAGAGGTCCTGTGTTGATTGGACCTTTGCAATTATGAATAAAACATACTGTACATTTGGGAATCCCTATTGGATTTGAATGGTGACATTGGGGTCTCTTTCTGACACTTGGGACTCGCAGGGGGGGCGTCCATATGGGACTCTTTTGACATTGGGGAATCCCCATTGGGGACTCTTTTGACATTTGGGAATCTTTCACAAATTGCACATTTTTGACATTTCCTATCAAAGTAGAGTATTGTGCCTTGGTGTGTGGGGGTCTTAGCATGCCCCAAGACCAGCTAGAGGGGTCCTGAGTTGATTGCACCTTTGCAAGTACCAGAACCATACTGTCCCATTTGGGAATCAAAAAAGATTCCCAAATGGGCATCCCAATTTTTGACATTTCCTATCAAAGTACAGTCTTGTGCCTTGGTGTGTGGGGGTCTTAGCATGCCCCAAGACCAGCTAGAGGGGTCCTGAGTTGATTGCACCTTTGCAAGTATGAAAAAAACATACTGTACATTTGGGAATCCCTATTGGATTTCAATGGTGACATTTGGGAATCTTTGTGACATATGGGAATCCCCATTGGGGACTCTTTTGACATTTGGGAATCCCTATTGGATTTGAATGGTGACATTGGGGTCTCTTTCTGACACTTGGGACTCGCAGGGGGGGCGTCCATATGGGACTCTTTTGACATTGGGGAATCCCCATTGGGGACTCTTTTGACATTTGGGAATCTTTCACAAATTGCACATTTTTGACATTTCCTATCAAAGTAGAGTATTGTGCCTTGGTGTGTGGGGTTCTTAGCATGCCCCAAGACCAGCTAGAGGGGTCCTGAGTTGATTGCAGCTTTGCAAGTACCAGAACCATACTGTCCCATTTGGGAATCAAAAAAGATTCCCAAATGGGCATCCCAATTTTTGACATTTCCTATCAAAGTACAGTCTTGTGCCTTGGTGTGTGGGGGTCTTAGCATGCCCCAAGACCAGCTAGAGGGGTCCTGAGTTGATTGCACCTTTGCAAGTATGATTAAAACATACTGTACATTTGGGAATCCCTATTGGATTTCAATGGTGACATTTGGGAATCTTTGTGACATATGGGAATCCCCATTGGGGACTCTTTTGACATTTGGGAATCCCTATTGGATTTGAATGGTGACATTGGGGTCTCTTTCTGACACTTGGGACTCGCAGGGGGGGCGTCCATATGGGACTCTTTTGACATTGGGGAATCCCCATTGGGGACTCTTTTGACATTTGGGAATCTTTCACAAATTGCACATTTTTGACATTTCCTATCAAAGTAGAGTATTGTGCCTTGGTGTGTGGGGGTCTTAGCATGCCCCAAGACCAGCTAGAGGGGTCCTGAGTTGATTGCACCTTTGCAAGTACCAGAACCATACTGTCCCATTTGGGAATCAAAAAAGATTCCCAAATGGGCATCCCAATTTTTGACATTTCCTATCAAAGTACAGTCTTGTGCCTTGGTGTGTGGGGGTCTTAGCATGCCCCAAGACCAGCTAGAGAGGTCCTGTGTTTATTGGACCGTTGGAATTATGAATAAAACATACTGTACATTTGGGAATCCCTATTGGATTTGAATGGTGACATTGGGGTCTCTTTCTGACACTTGGGACTCGCAGGGGGGACGTACATATGGGACTCTTTTGACATTGGGGACTCCCCATTGGGGACTCTTTTGACATTTGGGAATCTTTCACAAATTGCACATTTTTGACATTTACTATCAAAGTACAGTCTTGTGCCTTGGTGTGTGGGGGTCTTAGCATGCCCCAAGACCAGCTAGACGGGTCCTGAGTTGATTGCACCTTTGCAAGTACCAGAACCATACTGTCCCATTTGGGAATCAAAAAAGATTCCCAAATGGGCATCCCAATTTTTTACATTTCCTATCAAAGTACAGTCTTGTGCCTTGGTGTGTGGGGGTATTAGCATGCCCCAAGACCAGCTAGAGAGGTCCTGTGTTGATTGGACCTTTGCAATTATGAATAAAACATACTGTACATTTGGGAATCCCTATTGGATTTGAATGGTGACATTGGGGTCTCTTTCTGACACTTGGGACTCGCAGGGGGGGCTTCCATATGGGACTCTTTTGACATTGGGGAATCCCCATTTGGGACTCTTTTGACATTTGGGAATCTTTCACAAATTGCACATTTTTGACATTTCCTATCAAAGTACAGTCTTGTGCCTTGGTGTGTGGGGGTCTTAGCATGCCCCAAGACCAGCTAGACGGGTCCTGAGTTGATTGCACCTTTGCAAGTACCAGAACCATACTTTCCCATTTGGGAATCAAAAAAGATTCCCAAATGGGCATCCCATTTTTGACATTTCCTATCAAAGTACAGTCTTGTGCCTTGGTGTGTGGGGGTCTTAGCATGCCCCAAGACCAGCTAGACGGGTCCTGAGTTGATTGCACCTTTGCAAGTACCAGAACCATACTGTCCCATTTGGGAATCAAGAAAGATTCCCATATGGGCATCCCATTTTTGACATTTCCTATCAAAGTACAGTCTTGTGCCTTGGTGTGTGGGGGTCTTAGCATGCCTTAAGACCAGCTAGAGGGGTCCTGAGTTGATTGCACCTTTGCAAGTACCAGAACCATACTCTCCCATTTGGGAATCAAAAAAGATTCCCAAATGGGCATCCCATTTTTGACATTTCCTATCAAAGTACAGTCTTGTGCCTTGGTGTGTGGGGGTCTTAGCATGCCTTAAGACCAGCTAGAGGGGTCCTGAGTTGATTGCACCTTTGCAAGTACCAGAACCATACTGTCCCATTTGGGAATCAAGAAAGATTCCCAAATGGGCATCCCACATCAAAATTGTCAGTGTTCCCATGCAGGCATGCTAGCTCCTAGCGGGTCCGATCCAAGACCGTCCTGCTCCATTTGAGTGTGGTAACAACATATTAAAAAATCAGCATGATTGCATGTTCAGAAAAAAAGTTGCTTCAATCTGATCAAGCTGTACAGATGGTGTCAGGGGCTATGATCCTGACACCATACAGACCTTGGTTTCTCCAACAAGGCAATTTTTTTTTCTGAAGGACTTGGGCAGTTTATTCTTTCACATTATGATAGTAGACACTGTACCTGTTATGCGTGTGAAATATGGGGTTCCTAGTGTAATATTAAGGGTAATTTATCCATGAAAGATTCCCAAATGGACACCACTGACATTTGGGAATCCTTGACTAAAATTCAAACTTTGGAACTAATTTTGAAGGTCTTGCCATTGACCAATGTGCACAAAAATCTCACCACACGTTGTTTGTAATGTCCACTTTAACCTAGAAGTGGTTGCAAGTTTCTAGCTTTAGTGAAAGGGTCATGAAGCCATGAAAATGTTAAGAAAGGTCACATAGGTCACACTGTCCATTTGGGAATCAAAAAAGATTCCCAAATGGGCATCCCATTTTTGACATTTCCTATCAAAGTAGAGTATTGTGCCTTGGTGTGTGGGGGTCTTAGAATGCCCCAAGACCTGCTAGAAGGGTCCTGAGTTGATTGCACCTTTGCAAGTACCAGAACCATACTGTCCCATTTGGGAATCAAAAAAGATTCCCAAATGGGCATCCCAATTTTTTACATTTCCTATCAAAGTACAGTCTTGTGCCTTGGTGTGTGGGGGTATTAGCATGCCCCAAGACCAGCTAGAGAGGTCCTGTGTTGATTGGACCTTTGCAATTATGAATAAAACATACTGTACATTTGGGAATCCCTATTGGATTTGAATGGTGACATTGGGGTCTCTTTCTGACACTTGGGACTCGCAGGGGGGGCGTCCATATGGGACTCTTTTGACATTGGGGAATCCCCATTGGGGACTCTTTTGACATTTGGGAATCTTTCACAAATTGCACATTTTTGACATTTCCTATCAAAGTAGAGTATTGTGCCTTGGTGTGTGGGGGTCTTAGCATGCCCCAAGACCAGCTAGAGGGGTCCTGAGTTGATTGCAGCTTTGCAAGTACCAGAACCATACTGTCCCATTTGGGAATCAAAAAAGATTCCCAAATGGGCATCTCCATTTTTGACATTTCCTATCAAAGTACAGTCTTGTGCCTTGGTGTGTGGGGGTCTTAGCATGCCCCAAGACCAGCTAGAGGGGTCCTGAGTTGATTGCACCTTTGCAAGTATGAAAAAAACATACTGTACATTTGGGAATCCCTATTGGATTTCAATGGTGACATTTGGGAATCTTTGTGACATATGGGAATCCCCATTGGGGACTCTTTTGACATTTGGGAATCCCTATTGGATTTGAATGGTGACATTGGGGTCTCTTTCTGACACTTGGGACTCGCAGGGGGGGCGTCCATATGGGACTCTTTTGACATTGGGGAATCCCCATTGGGGACTCTTTTGACATTTGGGAATCTTTCACAAATTGCACATTTTTGACATTTCCTATCAAAGTAGAGTATTGTGCCTTGGTGTGTGGGGTTCTTAGCATGCCCCAAGACCAGCTAGAGGGGTCCTGAGTTGATTGCAGCTTTGCAAGTACCAGAACCATACTGTCCCATTTGGGAATCAAAAAAGATTCCCAAATGGGCATCCCAATTTTTGACATTTCCTATCAAAGTACAGTCTTGTGCCTTGGTGTGTGGGGGTCTTAGCATGCCCCAAGACCAGCTAGAGGGGTCCTGAGTTGATTGCACCTTTGCAAGTATGAAAAAAACATACTGTACATTTGGGAATCCCTATTGGATTTCAATGGTGACATTTGGGAATCTTTGTGACATATGGGAATCCCCATTGGGGACTCTTTTGACATTTGGGAATCCCTATTGGATTTGAATGGTGACATTGGGGTCTCTTTCTGACACTTGGGACTCGCAGGGGGGGCGTCCATATGGGACTCTTTTGACATTGGGGAATCCCCATTGGGGACTCTTTTGACATTTGGGAATCTTTCACAAATTGCACATTTTTGACATTTCCTATCAAAGTAGAGTATTGTGCCTTGGTGTGTGGGGGTCTTAGCATGCCCCAAGACCAGCTAGAGGGGTCCTGAGTTGATTGCACCTTTGCAAGTACCAGAACCATACTTTCCCATTTGGGAATCAAAAAAGATTCCCAAATGGGCATCCCATTTTTGACATTTCCTATCAAAGTACAGTCTTGTGCCTTGGTGTGTGGGGGTCTTAGCATGCCCCAAGACCAGCTAGACGGGTCCTGAGTTGATTGCACCTTTGCAAGTACCAGAACCATACTGTCCCATTTGGGAATCAAGAAAGATTCCCATATGGGCATCCCATTTTTGACATTTCCTATCAAAGTACAGTCTTGTGCCTTGGTGTGTGGGGGTCTTAGCATGCCTTAAGACCAGCTAGAGGGGTCCTGAGTTGATTGCACCTTTGCAAGTACCAGAACCATACTCTCCCATTTGGGAATCAAAAAAGATTCCCAAATGGGCATCCCATTTTTGACATTTCCTATCAAAGTACAGTCTTGTGCCTTGGTGTGTGGGGGTCTTAGCATGCCCCAAGACCAGCTAGAGGGGTCCTGAGTTGATTGCACCTTTGCAAGTACCAGAACCATACTTTCCCATTTGGGAATCAAAAAAGATTCCCAAATGGGCATCCCATTTTTGACATTTCCTATCAAAGTACAGTCTTGTGCCTTGGTGTGTGGGGGTCTTAGCATGCCTTAAGACCAGCTAGAGGGGTCCTGAGTTGATTGCACCTTTGCAAGTACCAGAACCATACTGTCCCATTTGGGAATCAAGAAAGATTCCCAAATGGGCATCCCACATCAAAATTGTCAGTGTTCCCATGCAGGCATGCTAGCTCCTAGCGGGTCCGATCCAAGACCGTCCTGCTCCATTTGAGTGTGGTAACAACATATTAAAAAATCAGCATGATTGCATGTTCAGAAAAAAAGTTGCTTCAATCTGATCAAGCTGTACAGATGGTGTCAGGGGCTATGATCCTGACACCATACAGACCTTGGTTTCTCCAACAAGGCAAATTTTTTTTCTGAAGGACTTGGGCAGTTTATTCTTTCACATTATGATAGTAGACACTGTACCTGTTATGCGTGTGAAATATGGGGTTCCTAGTGTAATATTAAGGGTAATTTATCCATGAAAGATTCCCAAATGGACACCACTGACATTTGGGAATCCTTGACTAAAATTCAAACTTTGGAACTAATTTTGAAGGTCTTGCCATTGACCAATGTGCACAAAAATCTCACCACACGTTGTTTGTAATGTCCACTTTAACCTAGAAGTGGTTGCAAGTTTCTAGCTTTAGTGAAAGGGTCATGAAGCCATGAAAATGTTAAGAAAGGTCACATAGGTCACACTGTCCATTTGGGAATCAAAAAAGATTCCCAAATGGGCATCCCATTTTTGACATTTCCTATCAAAGTAGAGTATTGTGCCTTGGTGTGTGGGGGTCTTAGAATGCCCCAAGACCTGCTAGAAGGGTCCTGAGTTGATTGCACCTTTGCAAGTACCAGAACCATACTGTCCCATTTGGGAATCAAAAAAGATTCCCAAATGGGCATCCCAATTTTTTACATTTCCTATCAAAGTACAGTCTTGTGCCTTGGTGTGTGGGGGTATTAGCATGCCCCAAGACCAGCTAGAGAGGTCCTGTGTTGATTGGACCTTTGCAATTATGAATAAAACATACTGTACATTTGGGAATCCCTATTGGATTTGAATGGTGACATTGGGGTCTCTTTCTGACACTTGGGACTCGCAGGGGGGGCGTCCATATGGGACTCTTTTGACATTGGGGAATCCCCATTGGGGACTCTTTTGACATTTGGGAATCTTTCACAAATTGCACATTTTTGACATTTCCTATCAAAGTAGAGTATTGTGCCTTGGTGTGTGGGGGTCTTAGCATGCCCCAAGACCAGCTAGAGGGGTCCTGAGTTGATTGCAGCTTTGCAAGTACCAGAACCATACTGTCCCATTTGGGAATCAAAAAAGATTCCCAAATGGGCATCTCCATTTTTGACATTTCCTATCAAAGTACAGTCTTGTGCCTTGGTGTGTGGGGGTCTTAGCATGCCCCAAGACCAGCTAGAGGGGTCCTGAGTTGATTGCACCTTTGCAAGTATGAAAAAAACATACTGTACATTTGGGAATCCCTATTGGATTTCAATGGTGACATTTGGGAATCTTTGTGACATATGGGAATCCCCATTGGGGACTCTTTTGACATTTGGGAATCCCTATTGGATTTGAATGGTGACATTGGGGTCTCTTTCTGACACTTGGGACTCGCAGGGGGGGCGTCCATATGGGACTCTTTTGACATTGGGGAATCCCCATTGGGGACTCTTTTGACATTTGGGAATCTTTCACAAATTGCACATTTTTGACATTTCCTATCAAAGTAGAGTATTGTGCCTTGGTGTGTGGGGTTCTTAGCATGCCCCAAGACCAGCTAGAGGGGTCCTGAGTTGATTGCAGCTTTGCAAGTACCAGAACCATACTGTCCCATTTGGGAATCAAAAAAGATTCCCAAATGGGCATCCCAATTTTTGACATTTCCTATCAAAGTACAGTCTTGTGCCTTGGTGTGTGGGGGTCTTAGCATGCCCCAAGACCAGCTAGAGGGGTCCTGAGTTGATTGCACCTTTGCAAGTATGAAAAAAACATACTGTACATTTGGGAATCTCTATTGGATTTCAATGGTGACATTTGGGAATCTTTGTGACATATGGGAATCCCCATTGGGGACTCTTTTGACATTTGGGAATCCCTATTGGATTTGAATGGTGACATTGGGGTCTCTTTCTGACACTTGGGACTCGCAGGGGGGGCGTCCATATGGGACTCTTTTGACATTGGGGAATCCCCATTGGGGACTCTTTTGACATTTGGGAATCTTTCACAAATTGCACATTTTTGACATTTCCTATCAAAGTAGAGTATTGTGCCTTGGTGTGTGGGGGTCTTAGCATGCCCCAAGACCAGCTAGAGGGGTCCTGAGTTGATTGCACCTTTGCAAGTACCAGAACCATACTGTCCCATTTGGGAATCAAAAAAGATTCCCAAATGGGCATCCCAATTTTTGACATTTCCTATCAAAGTACAGTCTTGTGCCTTGGTGTGTGGGGGTCTTAGCATGCCCCAAGACCAGCTAGAGAGGTCCTGTGTTTATTGGACCGTTGGAATTATGAATAAAACATACTGTACATTTGGGAATCCCTATTGGATTTGAATGGTGACATTGGGGTCTCTTTCTGACACTTGGGACTCGCAGGGGGGGCGTACATATGGGACTCTTTTGACATTGGGGACTCCCCATTGGGGACTCTTTTGACATTTGGGAATCTTTCACAAATTGCACATTTTTGACATTTCCTATCAAAGTACAGTCTTGTGCCTTGGTGTGTGGGGGTCTTAGCATGCCCCAAGACCAGCTAGACGGGTCCTGAGTTGATTGCACCTTTGCAAGTACCAGAACCATACTGTCCCATTTGGGAATCAAAAAAGATTCCCAAATGGGCATCCCAATTTTTTACATTTCCTATCAAAGTACAGTCTTGTGCCTTGGTGTGTGGGGGTATTAGCATGCCCCAAGACCAGCTAGAGAGGTCCTGTGTTGATTGGACCT
Organism: Borostomias antarcticus; assembly: GCF_949987555.1. Taxonomy (NCBI): domain Eukaryota; kingdom Metazoa; phylum Chordata; class Actinopteri; order Stomiiformes; family Stomiidae; genus Borostomias; species Borostomias antarcticus. The sequence continues at coordinate 256,243 of NW_028176779.1, forward strand.
TTGCAATTATGAATAAAACATACTGTACATTTGGGAATCCCTATTGGATTTGAATGGTGACATTGGGGTCTCTTTCTGACACTTGGGACTCGCAGGGGGGGCGTCCATATGGGACTCTTTTGACATTGGGGAATCCCCATTTGGGACTCTTTTGACATTTGGGAATCTTTCACAAATTGCACATTTTTGACATTTCCTATCAAAGTACAGTCTTGTGCCTTGGTGTGTGGGGGTCTTAGCATGCCCCAAGACCAGCTAGACGGGTCCTGAGTTGATTGCACCTTTGCAAGTACCAGAACCATACTGTCCCATTTGGGAATCAAGAAAGATTCCCATATGGGCATCCCATTTTTGACATTTCCTATCAAAGTACAGTCTTGTGCCTTGGTGTGTGGGGGTCTTAGCATGCCTTAAGACCAGCTAGAGGGGTCCTGAGTTGATTGCACCTTTGCAAGTACCAGAACCATACTCTCCCATTTGGGAATCAAAAAAGATTCCCAAATGGGCATCCCATTTTTGACATTTCCTATCAAAGTACAGTCTTGTGCCTTGGTGTGTGGGGGTCTTAGCATGCCCCAAGACCAGCTAGAGGGGTCCTGAGTTGATTGCACCTTTGCAAGTACCAGAACCATACTTTCCCATTTGGGAATCAAAAAAGATTCCCAAATGGGCATCCCATTTTTGACATTTCCTATCAAAGTACAGTCTTGTGCCTTGGTGTGTGGGGGTCTTAGCATGCCTTAAGACCAGCTAGAGGGGTCCTGAGTTGATTGCACCTTTGCAAGTACCAGAACCATACTGTCCCATTTGGGAATCAAGAAAGATTCCCAAATGGGCATCCCACATCAAAATTGTCAGTGTTCCCTTGCAGGCATGCTAGCTCCTAAAGGGTCCGATCCAAGACCGTTCTGCTCCATTTGAGTGTGGTAACAACATATTAAAAAATCAGCATGATTGCATGTTCAGAAAAAAAGTTGCTTCAATCTGATCAAGCTGTACAGATGGTGTCAGGGGCTATGATCCTGACACCATACAGACCTTGGTTTCTCCAACAAGGCAAATTTTTTTTCTGAAGGACTTGGGCAGTTTATTCTTTCACATTATGATAGTAGACACTGTACCTGTTATGCGTGTGAAATATGGGGTTCCTAGTGTAATATTAAGGGTAATTTATCCATGAAAGATTCCCAAATGGACACCACTGACATTTGGGAATCCTTGACTAAAATTCAAACTTTGGAACTAATTTTGAAGGTCTTGCCATTGACCAATGTGCACAAAAATCTCACCACACGTTGTTTGTAATGTCCACTTTAACACTAGCAGCGCCAAGCATTTGAAACTTACCAGCTTAGCTGGGGGGTGGGTCAAATGCCCCCGCAGTCTTTAGAATGGGAGGCTGTTATTGACACACAATGAACGCTAGATGGCGCTCGTGTGTGTGTTTGTGACACAAATAGATACACCTGTCTAGAAATAAGATGGTCGTGTCTGGGACTACGTTTTCCCAAGCCCTATTATCAAATAGAAAGCATATCACTGATAACACTTGAAAAATAAGAACACATTGGCGCAGTATGATGTAGGACTATTCACCTATTGAGCAATTTATGGATAGATTTATGGATGAATTCTGTTTACTCAGGCCCGGTCGGATTTCTGGCTAAGCCGCTGGGGTAGGCTTGTGTTGCAGTTTTATTTTCGGAATTTGAGCTGAAAGGCATTTTTCTTAACATGTATTATGATATATAGATATATATTATACTAAATAAATATATAATATTTGGGCGGGTTTTTATCGCATTGGGGGGATTTGGAGCACTCGTTGGGGCTGCAGCACCAATCTGGCAATCCGGCTTGTTTACATCCGGACGTGAAGTATGTAGCAACATTCTGTGGAGGGCAGTAATAGTTGCATCGACACTGGCCGTAAGAAGAAGTGATTGAATACATTTTCCGCATGTTTGTTGTATTCTATTTGACATGTTCCTTTGCCTCATTTAGCACCAGCTGCAACAATCTCCTCCAAATCCGTTCTCTCCGTTAGCAGGGCTAACGTTGCACTCAGTAGCTTGTGCTTATTAGCTAGGTTTGGTAAAAAGCTTGTGCAGTGGAGGGGTTCTTTTGGGGGAATTATTGGATTATGCCAGCTAACGTTAGTTCCCAAGCTTGTGTGATAACTATTCGATGCAGTCTGCCAGGCTAGTGCCTGTCGCCGTTATGAATGAGACAGCCCCACTTTAGAGACGGCCCCAGCTTTTGTTAGCTTTTAACTTCAAATTAACGTTTTTGTGTTTTGGGGCAAACTCTTAAAATAATATAATACGGCATGCATAGCTAGCGAGTGATATGCCCCCGCATCATTTTACAACCTGTATTGTTCGACTTTGCAACTGCTTGCTTGCTAGCTAGCTTAGCTAGCCTAACGTTGGGTGTATGAAGCTGGATAGTGGCCATGATTGCACCACCCTCATCCCACGATGGAGGCTATCAACTGGGCTTGGGACTTTGCCTCTCATCGCTAACTGGCAACTGTCCCGGTTGAGCTAATGGTAGGTAACGTTAGCTAGCTCAAACGTAGTTTTTTATTAGGCTATTATTAGCCTATCCAACCAATGTTATGTAGTTGTAGGTGCTGCTGTATGGGTGGGGTTGGTATTTGCAGAGGGCTACAAACACAGCGTGACACATGAGCACAGTTTTCTATGCAATATAAAGGCTACTGAAAAATAAATTGACTCCAACAATAATCTGATTCAGTTAACACTTTATTTTTGAATAAGTGGCTCTTGTGGCTTAGAATAAGGGTCTGCAAGTGCAATGGGAAAATATCGACTATTCTAGTAGGCTAGAGTTTGTCCATGTTGCACATTAAAATTCAGGTATTGCTTAGCCTATATTCACATTTACTGTAGCTTCCTCAATGGGTCAAGACAATATACAATGTAAACATTTACTCGGTACAATAAATATCACAGCCAAGAATAGATGTGAAAGTTGTGATCAAGATGCATTGGACTTGGCCGGCTTGGGGATTTATAGATCTTTCAAACCTTTATTGAGGCACTGAGGTTGCCCTCATTTACAGTGACGACGAGCGATCTTGCACCCAGCCACTGCAAAACTGTTAGCTAGCAGTCTAAAACTGGCAGCTAGCAGCCTAGCCTATTTGCAAAACTGCTGCAAAAGTGTCACCTACCATCCTAGGCTATTTGCATGTCAATGTAGGCTCATTGAGAATTCTGTGAATGGTGGGGGTTGTAGTGAGCCTGCCCACTGACTGTGCAAAACGTTGGGTTAGTGGACGAGTGTGCCTGACAAATGTGAAATTAGCAGAATCGTATTGTCTAACTCAGTAGTGGCGACTGCCCATGACTGTTGCTCTCGATGTAATTTTGTGTGTGGAAAAACGAGACAGTGCCAGTTTCCAGTGCAATGTTGTTGTTTTTTTGTTGTTGTTGTTTTAGGCTTAGCCTAGCCTAATGTGTGGCTGAACAGCCAGTCAGCCCCGTTGTGATTTCAGATTATTTTCAATCTCACACACCGTTCCTTCATGGATCACAAGGGTAGCCTACCTACACCGAAACCAATTCAATTGGGTGATAAGTGATAAATATTATAGTGATATAAAAACATACATGTTCCAATAAAATGCCACATCAGATGCCACAAAGTAAACATCATCTCATCACTTAGGAGAGTTGGCTGAAATAAAAGGTTGCTCCCTGTCCTTTGACATTCGCTACCAGCAAACAGACAGCTAGGCCTATTTGCATGTCAATGTAAACCAGTGGGGGTTGGGGAGGGCTACAAGGTATGGCTTGGTTAGGGCATGCTGTGGCTGAGGAGATAGATGAGATCATGGAGGACTTCAGCATCCAAGAGAAGGTTGTGGCAGCCACAGTTGACAATGCCTCCAACATGGATGTTGCTATAAAGAAGCTCCACCTTGTCAAATTTGGGTGTATATATATATAAATTAAATAGCATAGAAAAGTTAGTTAAAATAGCCAAATTCATCTATAATCAAAGCCTAAAATACAATTATGTAAAACACATTTTTTAGTAAATTGTTGTTTTTCACTTTACTTTCCCCAAATGTAATACTGGGATGTAATAATACTGAATAATGACTACACACCACATAAACCTTCATGGAATGTCTGGAAATAAAAAGACCAAGGAAACAGGTTCTCTTTCTCCAAACGTATCATTTACTTGTAATTTTTCACTGGAATGAAAAAACAAACAATGGACTTGTTACTCCATAAATTAATAAAATCAATAAATAAACCATCTCATGAAGTGTATCAAGCTATGAACATCTGATAGCAAAGCCGGTGGTCTTGAATGCATCTCAGCAGAACCAACTAGGATGGAAACTGGCGTGGATAACGTGGCTGGTGTCTGCTTCTCTTTTCTGAAAAATACAAAACAGAGAAACAACATTAATGATAAATTAGATTTATAAAGCGCTTTTCAATACACCCAAGGACGCTTTACAAGAACAGAGAAGACCAATGAGACAAAACAACAGGCAGGACTAACAACACAGGGTAAGCTAACCGAGTAGGTAAACTGGCCAACTAAGGCCTGGGCACGCACGCGCACACACACACACACACACACACACATACTCTAGTAGAGCACTGGCAAAACAGACATTCACTGGCAAATTAAACATGCATTGTTGGATAGAAAGATGTATATTTTGCAGGACGTAAATCATTAGGCCTACTTTAGATTTGGTTTTGACTGAAACAAGAAGTTGGCGCACTTTGGAGAAGCACAGCCGCGCCTAGGCCGGATTCATAGTCGACGCAAACTACATAAGCGCAAGCAACGCAAGCTTCTCAAGGCCACGCAAGATGTAGTGCGCACCAATGATGTTTCCATGACGACGGAGTAGACCGGCTTGAGATGTAAACAAGACGTAAACATGGAGATGTTACAACGCCTGTTGCTCATAGCACTAGTGCTTATTTATGTCTCTTGTCCTCTTATTTCGGTTATTAAAGTTATAATATTTCAGTTATTCAGTCCCTCATCACCTATCACCTTTGCGCTAGCTCGATAGCTAGCTCGCACTCCACTGGAGAGTCAAGTAAACAAACAGGGCGCCCCACAATGCACAGCGCATCTGACTACGGGGTCTTTTTAGGTCAAACATCCAAGAACGGGCAGTTTCACACAACAACTGGAGCGCCCTAGAAATCGGTTGCGACCCATGGATGTAGGTTGTGACCGCTCCGAAAACACCTCTTCAGGAGGGTCTCGGAGCGGCTGTTTTAGTGTGCGAAACAGACGTCTTATACACAAAACAACGGTGTAAAATTTTGTATATGATTTCTGTGCGTGTTGATATGGCTGAAAAATCTATAAGAACGTACGACGCCCGCGCCACCGCGGGCGCAAACTCCAGAGGGATAAAGCACAGTTCTTTTTACTCACACCAATGCTCCTATATAATTATAATTATATTATACTCCCAGTTATATTATATATTTGCTTTGTCCAGATTGCCAGTTGAACAAAAACGACCCAAGTGCAACATTGTAACATATTATTCCCTGAACCAATGCAAACGATCTAGAGCAGTGGTTCTTAACCTTGTTGGAGGTACTGAACCCCACCAGTTCCATATGCGCATTCACCGAACCCTTCTTAATTGGAAAAATAAAATTCAAAACATAGGTATATATTTTACTGGTGCACAAAATGAACCGTGCATCAACATCAGTGTTCAAAGAACAAAACCATTAAAACATGATTTTCACACAAAAACAAAAACATAATAATGAATATTTACTGCAAATCAGTGTGACTTCTGCTGTTGCCTTTCAGAGACCAGTTCAGAAATGCGCGGCTTCACCTTGGCAAGTGCCACTCTCATGTCATTTTCGCAACAAAGTCTGTTCCTTTTCTTCGTTTTTATGTCCAGCATCCTCGAAAAGGATTGCTCGCAAAGATATGTTGTAACAAACGGTATGAAAATCTCCAGAGCTTTCTTAGCAATAACAGGGTACGTTACCATTTGTTGACACCAAAACGTTGAGAGCGTTGTTGTTCTGAAGAGTTGCTGTTGAACCTGGCTCTGCTGAATTTCAATTATTTCATCGAGGTATTCATCATTGACATCTGTTGTCTCAACACTAAACGTGAACGGCTGTCTCACCCATGCTGGATATGACTCTCTTGTAGGGAAGTATCCGTCGAGAGACTTTGCAAGCTCATCTAAGTGCGTGGCAATTGCTTGCTTCAGTTCCGCGGGTACAGAAATGTCTCCGATTCCAGATACATCTTCGATCTTACTTACACAGTCGTCCAGCAGGGGAAAGTTTGCGAAGTTATCGTTCTCTGTTCGTCGTTTCCATAACGGTAGCTTTTTTTGAAAAGCCTTCAGTTTTTCTTCCGCTTCGATGATGTTGACTCCACCGCCCTGCATCTGTTGATTGAGATGATTGAGAGCTGCGAAGATATCAGCCATGTACGCTAAAATGAGAATGAACTCAGACTTTTTTAAGCAATCTGCATGACGATGTTGGTGCTCTTGCAAAAACAGGGCTAATTCCACACGCACGGCAAAAACACGATTCAGCACCTGTCCCCGGGATAACCACCGAACGTTAGAATGGTACAGAAGTACCTCGAATTCAGAGCCCATTTCTTTACACAGCTCACTGAAGATGCGGTGCCTCAGAGCACTATTTCGCACATAGTTCACGCATTCCACTACAATTTTTAATACTTCTGCCAGTTTTGGAGGCAAGGTTTTTGTTGCCAACGCATGCCTGTGCAGAATACAATGCGTAACAATGATGTGTGGTGCATCGGCTTTCACTAGCGCACCAAAACCAGACTTTCTTCCCAGCATGACTGGAGCTCCGTCCGAACAAACTGCAGAAACCATATCCCACGAAAGATTGTTGTCTTTGAAGAAGTCATCCACAAGTTTCTTCACATCGGCTGCCTTAGTTGTTGTCGTAAGAGGCTTACAAAATAAAAAATCTTCCTTTATCACGTCGTCTTTCACATAGCGCACAAATACAGCAAGCTGGCTTAGATTGGAAACGTCTGTGGTCTCGTCGAGTTGAAGGCTGAATTTTGCCGGGCTTGAAATCAGATCTGCAACTACTTGAGCCAAGATGTCTTTGCTCATGTCCTCTATTCTGTCGCTAATGGTGTCATTTGAAAGAGGAATTTGGGATAACTTAACTTCAGCCGCTTTTCCCAGCATGATATTCGCCATCTTCAACACAGCTGGTTTTATGAGTGTTTCACCAATGGTGTGTGGTTTGCCCTGCTTTGCGATCAGGTAAGCAACTTCGTACGATGCTGTGAGGATCGGTTTGTTGATGGGTACAAAGCCGAGAACAGGCAGAGTAGCCTTTTCATCGAATCTGGCTCTCTTCACCTTGAATTCAGCGAGCGTTGTGTTCTTGTATTGTCCATCTCCATGCAGCTTAAGGAAGTGTTCTCTTAGTTTTGCCGGTGCTAGACTAGAACTGCTCAACTTGGCATTGCAAATCATGCAGTTAGGACGCTGACTCCCATCACGTTCCGTTATACATGTGAATCCATATTGTACATATTCGTCCGACCACTTTCTTTTTTTGCTCGACATAGTTAGTATGAAGGGATTAAAATATTAAGAAAGAAATCACACGACGTACCATCACGACAGTCACAATTCGACTACTGAGCGCGCCAAATTCCCTGCAGCACAGATAGGCCAAGCGATGTTGCGTGATCACCTGCAGCCAATGATGGCCAAGCGGGGCGTGTCATCACGAATCATATGAGTCGGGTGTGTGTCTTGACCTCCGCCGAACCCCTGAGACTGACTCACCGAACCCCTGGGGTTCGATCGAACCCAGGTTAAGAACCACTGATCTAGAGGGTTGAATAGCCTGCACCCCTAGTAATTTTGCATTCATTCAATAGCCTACATACGCATTCACATCCATAAACATAAGGCTGTGTTTTCAAGACATTTACAGCATTTTAAAATTCAACATTTGCATCATAGACTATTGAGTGCTATTCGTTTGAAGACATTTGACCTGTGTTGAGCTGATAGCATACGTTTTGAGATTAAACATAGTTTTATCTAAATAAGCCATTGTGTGAGTGTAACCTTTTGCATTCATTGTTGAAGTCACATATAGTCTACCACAAAAATATTATTGCTGTGCACATTCTTATATCCATATGTAAGGATGGATTATTCATTCAACCTTGATTCCTATAAAAAAAAACACATATTGATGAACCTAGGCGACATCTGCTGGGAGAAAGTAGCATTGCAGCCTAAAAGTCAGGTAAAAAAAGATGGCTGACCGGCTTTTAGCCAGAATACACTAAAAAAATGACCAAACTACCTTTTCCTGGTGGGATTTCGAAGTTTCAAAAACACTGACACGTAAAACGCACATATCTAGGAAAAGTCATGAAAGCAGGGCGCTGTAACTTGAACGGTTGCAGAGAATTATTTTTTAATGTAGTTGCATGGGTCACCTTGACCCACCCTCAGCTATTCTAGTGTTAACCTAGAAGTGGTTGCAAGTTTCTAGCTTTAGTGAAAGGGTCATGAAGCCATGAAAATGTTAAGAAAGGTCACATAGGTCACACTGTCCATTTGGGAATCAAAAAAGATTCCCAAATGGGCATCCCATTTTTGACATTTCCTATCAAAGTAGAGTATTGTGCCTTGGTGTGTGGGGGTCTTAGAATGCCCCAAGACCTGCTAGAAGGGTCCTGAGTTGATTGCACCTTTGCAAGTACCAGAACCATACTGTCCCATTTGGGAATCAAAAAAGATTCCCAAATGGGCATCCCAATTTTTTACATTTCCTATCAAAGTACAGTCTTGTGCCTTGGTGTGTGGGGGTATTAGCATGCCCCAAGACCAGCTAGAGAGGTCCTGTGTTGATTGGACCTTTGCAATTATGAATAAAACATACTGTACATTTGGGAATCCCTATTGGATTTGAATGGTGACATTGGGGTCTCTTTCTGACACTTGGGACTCGCAGGGGGGGCGTCCATATGGGACTCTTTTGACATTGGGGAATCCCCATTGGGGACTCTTTTGACATTTGGGAATCTTTCACAAATTGCACATTTTTGACATTTCCTATCAAAGTAGAGTATTGTGCCTTGGTGTGTGGGGGTCTTAGCATGCCCCAAGACCAGCTAGAGGGGTCCTGAGTTGATTGCAGCTTTGCAAGTACCAGAACCATACTGTCCCATTTGGGAATCAAAAAAGATTCCCAAATGGGCATCTCCATTTTTGACATTTCCTATCAAAGTACAGTCTTGTGCCTTGGTGTGTGGGGGTCTTAGCATGCCCCAAGACCAGCTAGAGGGGTCCTGAGTTGATTGCACCTTTGCAAGTATGAAAAAAACATACTGTACATTTGGGAATCCCTATTGGATTTCAATGGTGACATTTGGGAATCTTTGTGACATATGGGAATCCCCATTGGGGACTCTTTTGACATTTGGGAATCCCTATTGGATTTGAATGGTGACATTGGGGTCTCTTTCTGACACTTGGGACTCGCAGGGGGGGCGTCCATATGGGACTCTTTTGACATTGGGGAATCCCCATTGGGGACTCTTTTGACATTTGGGAATCTTTCACAAATTGCACATTTTTGACATTTCCTATCAAAGTAGAGTATTGTGCCTTGGTGTGTGGGGTTCTTAGCATGCCCCAAGACCAGCTAGAGGGGTCCTGAGTTGATTGCAGCTTTTCAAGTACCAGAACCATACTGTCCCATTTGGGAATCAAAAAAGATTCCCAAATGGGCATCCCAATTTTTGACATTTCCTATCAAAGTACAGTCTTGTGCCTTGGTGTGTGGGGGTCTTAGCATGCCCCAAGACCAGCTAGAGGGGTCCTGAGTTGATTGCACCTTTGCAAGTATGAAAAAAACATACTGTACATTTGGGAATCCCTATTGGATTTCAATGGTGACATTTGGGAATCTTTGTGACATATGGAAATCCCCATTGGGGACTCTTTTGACATTTGGGAATCCCTATTGGATTTGAATGGTGACATTGGGGTCTCTTTCTGACACTTGGGACTCGCAGGGGGGGCGTCCATATGGGACTCTTTTGACATTGGGGAATCCCCATTGGGGACTCTTTTGACATTTGGGAATCTTTCACAAATTGCACATTTTTGACATTTCCTATCAAAGTAGAGTATTGTGCCTTGGTGTGTGGGGGTCTTAGCATGCCCCAAGACCAGCTAGAGGGGTCCTGAGTTGATTGCACCTTTGCAAGTACCAGAACCATACTGTCCCATTTGGGAATCAAAAAAGATTCCCAAATGGGCATCCCAATTTTTGACATTTCCTATCAAAGTACAGTCTTGTGCCTTGGTGTGTGGGGGTCTTAGCATGCCCCAAGACCAGCTAGAGAGGTCCTGTGTTTATTGGACCGTTGGAATTATGAATAAAACATACTGTACATTTGGGAATCCCTATTGGATTTGAATGGTGACATTGGGGTCTCTTTCTGACACTTGGGACTCGCAGGGGGGGCGTACATATGGGACTCTTTTGACATTGGGGACTCCCCATTGGGGACTCTTTTGACATTTGGGAATCTTTCACAAATTGCACATTTTTGACAATTCCTATCAAAGTACAGTCTTGTGCCTTGGTGTGTGGGGGTCTTAGCATGCCCCAAGACCAGCTAGACGGGTCCTGAGTTGATTGCACCTTTGCAAGTACCAGAACCATACTGTCCCATTTGGGAATCAAAAAAGATTCCCAAATGGGCATCCCAATTTTTTACATTTCCTATCAAAGTACAGTCTTGTGCCTTGGTGTGTGGGGGTATTAGCATGCCCCAAGACCAGCTAGAGAGGTCCTGTGTTGATTGGACCTTTGCAATTATGAATAAAACATACTGTACATTTGGGAATCCCTATTGGATTTGAATGGTGACATTGGGGTCTCTTTCTGACACTTGGGACTCGCAGGGGGGGCGTCCATATGGGACTCTTTTGACATTGGGGAATCCCCATTTGGGACTCTTTTGACATTTGGGAATCTTTCACAAATTGCACATTTTTGACATTTCCTATCAAAGTACAGTCTTGTGCCTTGGTGTGTGGGGGTCTTAGCATGCCCCAAGACCAGCTAGACGGGTCCTGAGTTGATTGCACCTTTGCAAGTACCAGAACCATACTTTCCCATTTGGGAATCAAAAAAGATTCCCAAATGGGCATCCCATTTTTGACATTTCCTATCAAAGTACAGTCTTGTGCCTTGGTGTGTGGGGGTCTTAGCATGCCTTAAGACCAGCTAGAGGGGTCCTGAGTTGATTGCACCTTTGCAAGTACCAGAACCATACTCTCCCATTTGGGAATCAAAAAAGATTCCCAAATGGGCATCCCATTTTTGACATTTCCTATCAAAGTACAGTCTTGTGCCTTGGTGTGTGGGGGTCTTAGCATGCCCCAAGACCAGCTAGAGGGGTCCTGAGTTGATTGCACCTTTGCAAGTACCAGAACCATACTTTCCCATTTGGGAATCAAAAAAGATTCCCAAATGGGCATCCCATTTTTGACATTTCCTATCAAAGTACAGTCTTGTGCCTTGGTGTGTGGGGGTCTTAGCATGCCTTAAGACCAGCTAGAGGGGTCCTGAGTTGATTGCACCTTTGCAAGTACCAGAACCATACTGTCCCATTTGGGAATCAAGAAAGATTCCCAAATGGGCATCCCACATCAAAATTGTCAGTGTTCCCATGCAGGCATACTAGCTCCTAGCGGGTCCGATCAAAGACCGTCCTGCTCAATTTGAGTGTGGTAACAACATATTAAAAAATCAGCATGATTGCATGTTCAGAAAAAAAGTTGCTTCAATCTGATCAAGCTGTACAGATGGTGTCAGGGGCTATGATCCTGACACCATACAGACCTTGGTTTCTCCAACAAGGCAATTTTTTTTTCTGAAGGACTTGGGCAGTTTATTCTTTCACATTATGATAGTAGACACTGTCCCTGTTATGCGTGTGAAATATGGGGTTCCTAGTGTAATATTAAGGGTAATTTATCCATGAAAGATTCCCAAATGGACACCACTGACATTTGGGAATCCTTGACTAAAATTCAAACTTTGGAACTCATTTTGAAGGTCTTGCCATTGACCAATGTGCACAAAAATCTCACCACACGTTGTTTGTAATGTCCACTTTAACCTAGAAGTGGTTGCAAGTTTCTAGCTTTAGTGAAAGGGTCATGAAGCCATGAAAATGTTAAGAAAGGTCACATAGGTCACACTGTCCATTTGGGAATCAAAAAAGATTCCCAAATGGGCATCCCATTTTTGACATTTCCTATCAAAGTAGAGTATTGTGCCTTGGTGTGTGGGGGTCTTAGAATGCCCCAAGACCAGCTAGAAGGGTCCTGAGTTGATTGCACCTTTGCAAGTACCAGAACCATACTGTCCCATTTGGGAATCAAAAAAGATTCCCAAATGGGCATCCCAATTTTTTACATTTCCTATCAAAGTACAGTCTTGTGCCTTGGTGTGTGGGGGTATTAGCATGCCCCAAGACCAGCTAGACGGGTCCTGAGTTGATTGCACCTTTGCAAGTACCAGAACCATACTGTCCCATTTGGGAATCAAGAAAGATTCCCAAATGGGCATCCCACATCAAAATTGTCAGTGTTCCCATGCAGGCATGCTAGCTCCTAGCGGGTCTGATCCAAGACCGTCCTGCTCCATTTGAGTGTGGTAACAACATATTAAAAAATCAGCATGATTGCATGTTCAGAAAAAAAGTTGCTTCAATCTGATCAAGCTGTACAGATGGTGTCAGGGGCTATGATCCTGACACCATACAGACCTTGGTTTCTCCAACAAGGCAAATTTTTTTTCTGAAGGACTTGGGCAGTTTATTCTTTCACATTATGATAGTAGACACTGTACCTGTTATGCGTGTGAAATATGGGGTTCCTAGTGTAATATTAAGGGTAATTTATCCATGAAAGATTCCCAAATGGACACCACTGACATTTGGGAATCCTTGACTAAAATTCAAACTTTGGAACTAATTTTGAAGGTCTTGCCATTGACCAATGTGCACAAAAATCTCACCACACGTTGTTTGTAATGTCCACTTTAACCTAGAAGTGGTTGCAAGTTTCTAGCTTTAGTGAAAGGGTCATGAAGCCATGAAAATGTTAAGAAAGGTCACATAGGTCACACTGTCCATTTGGGAATCAAAAAAGATTCCCAAATGGGCATCCCATTTTTGACATTTCCTATCAAAGTAGAGTATTGTGCCTTGGTGTGTGGGTGTCTTAGAATGCCCCAAGACCTGCTAGAAGGGTCCTGAGTTGATTGCACCTTTGCAAGTACCAGAACCATACTGTCCCATTTGGGAATCAAAAAAGATTCCCAAATGGGCATCCCAATTTTTTACATTTCCTATCAAAGTACAGTCTTGTGCCTTGGTGTGTGGGGGTATTAGCATGCCCCAAGACCAGCTAGAGAGGTCCTGTGTTGATTGGACCTTTGCAATTATGAATAAAACATACTGTACATTTGGGAATCCCTATTGGATTTGAATGGTGACATTGGGGTCTCTTTCTGACACTTGGGACTCGCAGGGGGGGCGTCCATATGGGACTCTTTTGACATTGGGGAATCCCCATTGGGGACTCTTTTGACATTTGGGAATCTTTCACAAATTGCACATTTTTGACATTTCCTATCAAAGTAGAGTATTGTGCCTTGGTGTGTGGGGGTCTTAGCATGCCCCAAGACCAGCTAGAGGGGTCCTGAGTTGATTGCACCTTTGCAAGTACCAGAACCATACTGTCCCATTTGGGAATCAAAAAAGATTCCCAAATGGGCATCCCAATTTTTGACATTTCCTATCAAAGTACAGTCTTGTGCCTTGGTGTGTGGGGGTCTTAGCATGCCCCAAGACCAGCTAGAGGGGTCCTGAGTTGATTGCACCTTTGCAAGTATGAAAAAAACATACTGTACATTTGGGAATCCCTATTGGATTTCAATGGTGACATTTGGGAATCTTTGTGACATATGGGAATCCCCATTGGGGACTCTTTTGACATTTGGGAATCCCTATTGGATTTGAATGGTGACATTGGGGTCTCTTTCTGACACTTGGGACTCGCAGGGGGGGCGTCCATATGGGACTCTTTTGACATTGGGGAATCCCCATTGGGGACTCTTTTGACATTTGGGAATCTTTCACAAATTGCACATTTTTGACATTTCCTATCAAAGTAGAGTATTGTGCCTTGGTGTGTGGGGTTCTTAGCATGCCCCAAGACCAGCTAGAGGGGTCCTGAGTTGATTGCAGCTTTGCAAGTACCAGAACCATACTGTCCCATTTGGGAATCAAAAAAGATTCCCAAATGGGCATCCCAATTTTTGACATTTCCTATCAAAGTACAGTCTTGTGCCTTGGTGTGTGGGGGTCTTAGCATGCCCCAAGACCAGCTAGAGGGGTCCTGAGTTGATTGCACCTTTGCAAGTATGATTAAAACATACTGTACATTTGGGAATCCCTATTGGATTTCAATGGTGACATTTGGGAATCTTTGTGACATATGGGAATCCCCATTGGGGACTCTTTTGACATTTGGGAATCCCTATTGGATTTGAATGGTGACATTGGGGTCTCTTTCTGACACTTGGGACTCGCAGGGGGGGCGTCCATATGGGACTCTTTTGACATTGGGGAATCCCCATTGGGGACTCTTTTGACATTTGGGAATCTTTCACAAATTGCACATTTTTGACATTTCCTATCAAAGTAGAGTATTGTGCCTTGGTGTGTGGGGGTCTTAGCATGCCCCAAGACCAGCTAGAGGGGTCCTGAGTTGATTGCACCTTTGCAAGTACCAGAACCATACTGTCCCATTTGGGAATCAAAAAAGATTCCCAAATGGGCATCCCAATTTTTGACATTTCCTATCAAAGTACAGTCTTGTGCCTTGGTGTGTGGGGGTCTTAGCATGCCCCAAGACCAGCTAGAGAGGTCCTGTGTTTATTGGACCGTTGGAATTATGAATAAAACATACTGTACATTTGGGAATCCCTATTGGATTTGAATGGTGACATTGGGGTCTCTTTCTGACACTTGGGACTCGCAGGGGGGGCGTACATATGGGACTCTTTTGACATTGGGGACTCCCCATTGGGGACTCTTTTGACATTTGGGAATCTTTCACAAATTGCACATTTTTGACATTTCCTATCAAAGTACAGTCTTGTGCCTTGGTGTGTGGGGGTCTTAGCATGCCCCAAGACCAGCTAGACGGGTCCTGAGTTGATTGCACCTTTGCAAGTACCAGAACCATACTGTCCCATTTGGGAATCAAAAAAGATTCCCAAATGGGCATCCCAATTTTTTACATTTCCTATCAAAGTACAGTCTTGTGCCTTGGTGTGTGGGGGTATTAGCATGCCCCAAGACCAGCTAGAGAGGTCCTGTGTTGATTGGACCTTTGCAATTATGAATAAAACATACTGTACATTTGGGAATCCCTATTGGATTTGAATGGTGACATTGGGGTCTCTTTCTGACACTTGGGACTCGCAGGGGGGGCTTCCATATGGGACTCTTTTGACATTGGGGAATCCCCATTTGGGACTCTTTTGACATTTGGGAATCTTTCACAAATTGCACATTTTTGACATTTCCTATCAAAGTACAGTCTTGTGCCTTGGTGTGTGGGGGTCTTAGCATGCCCCAAGACCAGCTAGACGGGTCCTGAGTTGATTGCACCTTTGCAAGTACCAGAACCATACTGTCCCATTTGGGAATCAAAAAAGATTCCCAAATGGGCATCCCATTTTTGACATTTCCTATCAAAGTACAGTCTTGTGCCTTGGTGTGTGGGGGTCTTAGCATGCCCCAAGACCAGCTAGACGGGTCCTGAGTTGATTGCACCTTTGCAAGTACCAGAACCATACTGTCCCATTTGGGAATCAAGAAAGATTCCCATATGGGCATCCCATTTTTGACATTTCCTATCAAAGTACAGTCTTGTGCCTTGGTGTGTGGGGGTCTTAGCATGCCTTAAGACCAGCTAGAGGGGTCCTGAGTTGATTGCACCTTTGCAAGTACCAGAACCATACTCTCCCATTTGGGAATCAAAAAAGATTCCCAAATGGGCATCCCATTTTTGACATTTCCTATCAAAGTACAGTCTTGTGCCTTGGTGTGTGGGGGTCTTAGCATGCCCCAAGACCAGCTAGAGGGGTCCTGAGTTGATTGCACCTTTGCAAGTACCAGAACCATACTTTCCCATTTGGGAATCAAAAAAGATTCCCAAATGGGCATCCCATTTTTGACATTTCCTATCAAAGTACAGTCTTGTGCCTTGGTGTGTGGGGGTCTTAGCATGCCTTAAGACCAGCTAGAGGGGTCCTGAGTTGATTGCACCTTTGCAAGTACCAGAACCATACTGTCCCATTTGGGAATCAAGAAAGATTCCCAAATGGGCATCCCACATCAAAATTGTCAGTGTTCCCATGCAGGCATACTAGCTCCTAGCGGGTCCGATCCAAGACCGTCCTGCTCCATTTGAGTGTGGTAACAACATATTAAAAAATCAGCATGATTGCATGTTCAGAAAAAAAGTTGCTTCAATCTGATCAAGCTGTACAGATGGTGTCAGGGGCTATGATCCTGACACCATACAGACCTTGGTTTCTCCAACAAGGCAAATTTTTTTTCTGAAGGACTTGGGCAGTTTATTCTTTCACATTATGATAGTAGACACTGTACCTGTTATGCGTGTGAAATATGGGGTTCCTAGTGTAATATTAAGGGTAATTTATCCATGAAAGATTCCCAAATGGACACCACTGACATTTGGGAATCCTTGACTAAAATTCAAACTTTGGAACTAATTTTGAAGGTCTTGCCATTGACCAATGTGCACAAAAATCTCACCACACGTTGTTTGTAATGTCCACTTTAACCTAGAAGTGGTTGCAAGTTTCTAGCTTTAGTGAAAGGGTCATGAAGCCATGAAAATGTTAAGAAAGGTCACATAGGTCACACTGTCCATTTGGGAATCAAAAAAGATTCCCAAATGGGCATCCCATTTTTGACATTTCCTATCAAAGTAGAGTATTGTGCCTTGGTGTGTGGGGGTCTTAGAATGCCCCAAGACCAGCTAGAAGGGTCCTGAGTTGATTGCACCTTTGCAAGTACCAGAACCATACTGTCCCATTTGGGAATCAAAAAAGATTCCCAAATGGGCATCCCAATTTTTTACATTTCCTATCAAAGTACAGTCTTGTGCCTTGGTGTGTGGGGGTATTAGCATGCCCCAAGACCAGCTAGAGAGGTCCTGTGTTGATTGGACCTTTGCAATTATGAATAAAACATACTGTACATTTGGGAATCCCTATTGGATTTGAATGGTGACATTGGGGTCTCTTTCTGACACTTGGGACTCGCAGGGGGGGCGTCCATATGGGACTCTTTTGACATTGGGGAATCCCCATTGGGGACTCTTTTGACATTTGGGAATCTTTCACAAATTGCACATTTTTGACATTTCCTATCAAAGTAGAGTATTGTGCCTTGGTGTGTGGGGGTCTTAGCATGCCCCAAGACCAGCTAGAGGGGTCCTGAGTTGATTGCAGCTTTGCAAGTACCAGAACCATACTGTCCCATTTGGGAATCAAAAAAGATTCCCAAATGGGCATCTCCATTTTTGACATTTCCTATCAAAGTACAGTCTTGTGCCTTGGTGTGTGGGGGTCTTAGCATGCCCCAAGACCAGCTAGAGGGGTCCTGAGTTGATTGCACCTTTGCAAGTATGAAAAAAACATACTGTACATTTGGGAATCCCTATTGGATTTCAATGGTGACATTTGGGAATCTTTGTGACATATGGGAATCCCCATTGGGGACTCTTTTGACATTTGGGAATCCCTATTGGATTTGAATGGTGACATTGGGGTCTCTTTCTGACACTTGGGACTCGCAGGGGGGGCGTACATATGGGACTCTTTTGACATTGGGGACTCCCCATTGGGGACTCTTTTGACATTTGGGAATCTTTCACAAATTGCACATTTTTGACATTTCCTATCAAAGTACAGTCTTGTGCCTTGGTGTGTGGGGGTCTTAGCATGCCCCAAGACCAGCTAGACGGGTCCTGAGTTGATTGCACCTTTGCAAGTACCAGAACCATACTGTCCCATTTGGGAATCAAAAAAGATTCCCAAATGGGCATCCCAATTTTTTACATTTCCTATCAAAGTACAGTCTTGTGCCTTGGTGTGTGGGGGTATTAGCATGCCCCAAGACCAGCTAGAGAGGTCCTGTGTTGATTGGACCTTTGCAATTATGAATAAAACATACTGTACATTTGGGATTCCCTATTGGATTTGAATGGTGACATTGGGGTCTCTTTCTGACACTTGGGACTCGCAGGGGGGGCGTCCATATGGGACTCTTTTGACATTGGGGAATCCCCATTTGGGACTCTTTTGACATTTGGGAATCTTTCACAAATTGCACATTTTTGACATTTCCTATCAAAGTACAGTCTTGTGCCTTGGTGTGTGGGGGTCTTAGCATGCCCCAAGACCAGCTAGACAGGTCCTGAGTTGATTGCACCTTTGCAAGTACCAGAACCATACTTTCCCATTTGGGAATCAAAAAAGATTCCCAAATGGGCATCCCATTTTTGACATTTCCTATCAAAGTACAGTCTTGTGCCTTGGTGTGTGGGGGTCTTAGCATGCCTTAAGACCAGCTAGAGGGGTCCTGAGTTGATTGCACCTTTGCAAGTACCAGAACCATACTCTCCCATTTGGGAATCAAAAAAGATTCCCAAATGGGCATCCCATTTTTGACATTTCCTATCAAAGTACAGTCTTGTGCCTTGGTGTGTGGGGGTCTTAGCATGCCTTAAGACCAGCTAGAGGGGTCCTGAGTTGATTGCACCTTTGCAAGTACCAGAACCATACTGTCCCATTTGGGAATCAAGAAAGATTCCCAAATGGGCATCCCACATCAAAATTGTCAGTGTTCCCATGCAGGCATACTAGCTCCTAGCGGGTCCGATCAAAGACCGTCCTGCTCAATTTGAGTGTGGTAACAACATATTAAAAAATCAGCATGATTGCATGTTCAGAAAAAAAGTTGCTTCAATCTGATCAAGCTGTACAGATGGTGTCAGGGGCTATGATCCTGACACCATACAGACCTTGGTTTCTCCAACAAGGCAATTTTTTTTTCTGAAGGACTTGGGCAGTTTATTCTTTCACATTATGATAGTAGACACTGTCCCTGTTATGCGTGTGAAATATGGGGTTCCTAGTGTAATATTAAGGGTAATTTATCCATGAAAGATTCCCAAATGGACACCACTGACATTTGGGAATCCTTGACTAAAATTCAAACTTTGGAACTCATTTTGAAGGTCTTGCCATTGACCAATGTGCACAAAAATCTCACCACACGTTGTTTGTAATGTCCACTTTAACCTAGAAGTGGTTGCAAGTTTCTAGCTTGAGTGAAAGGGTCATGAAGCCATGAAAATGTTAAGAAAGGTCACATAGGTCACACTGTCCATTTGGGAATCAAAAAAGATTCCCAAATGGGCATCCCATTTTTGACATTTCCTATCAAAGTAGAGTATTGTGCCTTGGTGTGTGGGGGTCTTAGAATGCCCCAAGACCAGCTAGAAGGGTCCTGAGTTGATTGCACCTTTGCAAGTACCAGAACCATACTGTCCCATTTGGGAATCAAAAAAGATTCCCAAATGGGCATCCCAATTTTTTACATTTCCTATCAAAGTACAGTCTTGTGCCTTGGTGTGTGGGGGTATTAGCATGCCCCAAGACCAGCTAGACGGGTCCTGAGTTGATTGCACCTTTGCAAGTACCAGAACCATACTGTCCCATTTGGGAATCAAGAAAGATTCCCAAATGGGCATCCCACATCAAAATTGTCAGTGTTCCCATGCAGGCATGCTAGCTCCTAGCGGGTCCGATCCAAGACCGTCCTGCTCCATTTGAGTGTGGTAACAACATATTAAAAAATCAGCATGATTGCATGTTCAGAAAAAAAGTTGCTTCAATCTGATCAAGCTGTACAGATGGTGTCAGGGGCTATGATCCTGACACCATACAGACCTTGGTTTCTCCAACAAGGCAAATTTTTTTTCTGAAGGACTTGGGCAGTTTATTCTTTCACATTATGATAGTAGACACTGTACCTGTTATGCGTGTGAAATATGGGGTTCCTAGTGTAATATTAAGGGTAATTTATCCATGAAAGATTCCCAAATGGACACCACTGACATTTGGGAATCCTTGACTAAAATTCAAACTTTGGAACTAATTTTGAAGGTCTTGCCATTGACCAATGTGCACAAAAATCTCACCACACGTTGTTTGTAATGTCCACTTTAACCTAGAAGTGGTTGCAAGTTTCTAGCTTTAGTGAAAGGGTCATGAAGCCATGAAAATGTTAAGAAAGGTCACATAGGTCACACTGTCCATTTGGGAATCAAAAAAGATTCCCAAATGGGCATCCCATTTTTGACATTTCCTATCAAAGTAGAGTATTGTGCCTTGGTGTGTGGGGGTCTTAGAATGCCCCAAGACCTGCTAGAAGGGTCCTGAGTTGATTGCACCTTTGCAAGTACCAGAACCATACTGTCCCATTTGGGAATCAAAAAAGATTCCCAAATGGGCATCCCAATTTTTTACATTTCCTATCAAAGTACAGTCTTGTGCCTTGGTGTGTGGGGGTATTAGCATGCCCCAAGACCAGCTAGAGAGGTCCTGTGTTGATTGGACCTTTGCAATTATGAATAAAACATACTGTACATTTGGGAATCCCTATTGGATTTGAATGGTGACATTGGGGTCTCTTTCTGACACTTGGGACTCGCAGGGGGGGCGTCCATATGGGACTCTTTTGACATTGGGGAATCCCCATTGGGGACTCTTTTGACATTTGGGAATCTTTCACAAATTGCACATTTTTGACATTTCCTATCAAAGTAGAGTATTGTGCCTTGGTGTGTGGGGGTCTTAGCATGCCCCAAGACCAGCTAGAGGGGTCCTGAGTTGATTGCAGCTTTGCAAGTACCAGAACCATACTGTCCCATTTGGGAATCAAAAAAGATTCCCAAATGGGCATCTCCATTTTTGACATTTCCTATCAAAGTACAGTCTTGTGCCTTGGTGTGTGGGGGTCTTAGCATGCCCCAAGACCAGCTAGAGGGGTCCTGAGTTGATTGCACCTTTGCAAGTATGAAAAAAACATACTGTACATTTGGGAATCCCTATTGGATTTCAATGGTGACATTTGGGAATCTTTGTGACATATGGGAATCCCCATTGGGGACTCTTTTGACATTTGGGAATCCCTATTGGATTTGAATGGTGACATTGGGGTCTCTTTCTGACACTTGGGACTCGCAGGGGGGGCGTACATATGGGACTCTTTTGACATTGGGGACTCCCCATTGGGGACTCTTTTGACATTTGGGAATCTTTCACAAATTGCACATTTTTGACATTTCCTATCAAAGTACAGTCTTGTGCCTTGGTGTGTGGGGGTCTTAGCATGCCCCAAGACCAGCTAGACGGGTCCTGAGTTGATTGCACCTTTGCAAGTACCAGAACCATACTGTCCCATTTGGGAATCAAAAAAGATTCCCAAATGGGCATCCCAATTTTTTACATTTCCTATCAAAGTACAGTCTTGTGCCTTGGTGTGTGGGGGTATTAGCATGCCCCAAGACCAGCTAGAGAGGTCCTGTGTTGATTGGACCTTTGCAATTATGAATAAAACATACTGTACATTTGGGATTCCCTATTGGATTTGAATGGTGACATTGGGGTCTCTTTCTGACACTTGGGACTCGCAGGGGGGGCGTCCATATGGGACTCTTTTGACATTGGGGAATCCCCATTTGGGACTCTTTTGACATTTGGGAATCTTTCACAAATTGCACATTTTTGACATTTCCTATCAAAGTACAGTCTTGTGCCTTGGTGTGTGGGGGTCTTAGCATGCCCCAAGACCAGCTAGACAGGTCCTGAGTTGATTGCACCTTTGCAAGTACCAGAACCATACTTTCCCATTTGGGAATCAAAAAAGATTCCCAAATGGGCATCCCATTTTTGACATTTCCTATCAAAGTACAGTCTTGTGCCTTGGTGTGTGGGGGTCTTAGCATGCCTTAAGACCAGCTAGAGGGGTCCTGAGTTGATTGCACCTTTGCAAGTACCAGAACCATACTCTCCCATTTGGGAATCAAAAAAGATTCCCAAATGGGCATCCCATTTTTGACATTTCCTATCAAAGTACAGTCTTGTGCCTTGGTGTGTGGGGGTCTTAGCATGCCCCAAGACCAGCTAGAGGGGTCCTGAGTTGATTGCACCTTTGCAAGTACCAGAACCATACTTTCCCATTTGGGAATCAAAAAAGATTCCCAAATGGGCATCCCATTTTTGACATTTCCTATCAAAGTACAGTCTTGTGCCTTGGTGTGTGGGGGTCTTAGCATGCCTTAAGACCAGCTAGAGGGGTCCTGAGTTGATTGCACCTTTGCAAGTACCAGAACCATACTGTCCCATTTGGGAATCAAGAAAGATTCCCAAATGGGCATCCCACATCAAAATTGTCAGTGTTCCCATGCAGGCATACTAGCTCCTAGCGGGTCCGATCAAAGACCGTCCTGCTCAATTTGAGTGTGGTAACAACATATTAAAAAATCAGCATGATTGCATGTTCAGAAAAAAAGTTGCTTCAATCTGATCAAGCTGTACAGATGGTGTCAGGGGCTATGATCCTGACACCATACAGACCTTGGTTTCTCCAACAAGGCAATTTTTTTTTCTGAAGGACTTGGGCAGTTTATTCTTTCACATTATGATAGTAGACACTGTCCCTGTTATGCGTGTGAAATATGGGGTTCCTAGTGTAATATTAAGGGTAATTTATCCATGAAAGATTCCCAAATGGACACCACTGACATTTGGGAATCCTTGACTAAAATTCAAACTTTGGAACTCATTTTGAAGGTCTTGCCATTGACCAATGTGCACAAAAATCTCACCACACGTTGTTTGTAATGTCCACTTTAACCTAGAAGTGGTTGCAAGTTTCTAGCTTGAGTGAAAGGGTCATGAAGCCATGAAAATGTTAAGAAAGGTCACATAGGTCACACTGTCCATTTGGGAATCAAAAAAGATTCCCAAATGGGCATCCCATTTTTGACATTTCCTATCAAAGTAGAGTATTGTGCCTTGGTGTGTGGGGGTCTTAGAATGCCCCAAGACCAGCTAGAAGGGTCCTGAGTTGATTGCACCTTTGCAAGTACCAGAACCATACTGTCCCATTTGGGAATCAAAAAAGATTCCCAAATGGGCATCCCAATTTTTTACATTTCCTATCAAAGTACAGTCTTGTGCCTTGGTGTGTGGGGGTATTAGCATGCCCCAAGACCAGCTAGACGGGTCCTGAGTTGATTGCACCTTTGCAAGTACCAGAACCATACTGTCCCATTTGGGAATCAAGAAAGATTCCCAAATGGGCATCCCACATCAAAATTGTCAGTGTTCCCATGCAGGCATGCTAGCTCCTAGCGGGTCTGATCCAAGACCGTCCTGCTCCATTTGAGTGTGGTAACAACATATTAAAAAATCAGCATGATTGCATGTTCAGAAAAAAAGTTGCTTCAATCTGATCAAGCTGTACAGATGGTGTCAGGGGCTATGATCCTGACACCATACAGACCTTGGTTTCTCCAACAAGGCAAATTTTTTTTCTGAAGGACTTGGGCAGTTTATTCTTTCACATTATGATAGTAGACACTGTACCTGTTATGCGTGTGAAATATGGGGTTCCTAGTGTAATATTAAGGGTAATTTATCCATGAAAGATTCCCAAATGGACACCACTGACATTTGGGAATCCTTGACTAAAATTCAAACTTTGGAACTAATTTTGAAGGTCTTGCCATTGACCAATGTGCACAAAAATCTCACCACACGTTGTTTGTAATGTCCACTTTAACCTAGAAGTGGTTGCAAGTTTCTAGCTTTAGTGAAAGGGTCATGAAGCCATGAAAATGTTAAGAAAGGTCACATAGGTCACACTGTCCATTTGGGAATCAAAAAAGATTCCCAAATGGGCATCCCATTTTTGACATTTCCTATCAAAGTAGAGTATTGTGCCTTGGTGTGTGGGTGTCTTAGAATGCCCCAAGACCTGCTAGAAGGGTCCTGAGTTGATTGCACCTTTGCAAGTACCAGAACCATACTGTCCCATTTGGGAATCAAAAAAGATTCCCAAATGGGCATCCCAATTTTTTACATTTCCTATCAAAGTACAGTCTTGTGCCTTGGTGTGTGGGGGTATTAGCATGCCCCAAGACCAGCTAGAGAGGTCCTGTGTTGATTGGACCTTTGCAATTATGAATAAAACATACTGTACATTTGGGAATCCCTATTGGATTTGAATGGTGACATTGGGGTCTCTTTCTGACACTTGGGACTCGCAGGGGGGGCGTCCATATGGGACTCTTTTGACATTGGGGAATCCCCATTGGGGACTCTTTTGACATTTGGGAATCTTTCACAAATTGCACATTTTTGACATTTCCTATCAAAGTAGAGTATTGTGCCTTGGTGTGTGGGGGTCTTAGCATGCCCCAAGACCAGCTAGAGGGGTCCTGAGTTGATTGCACCTTTGCAAGTACCAGAACCATACTGTCCCATTTGGGAATCAAAAAAGATTCCCAAATGGGCATCCCAATTTTTGACATTTCCTATCAAAGTACAGTCTTGTGCCTTGGTGTGTGGGGGTCTTAGCATGCCCCAAGACCAGCTAGAGGGGTCCTGAGTTGATTGCACCTTTGCAAGTATGAAAAAAACATACTGTACATTTGGGAATCCCTATTGGATTTCAATGGTGACATTTGGGAATCTTTGTGACATATGGGAATCCCCATTGGGGACTCTTTTGACATTTGGGAATCCCTATTGGATTTGAATGGTGACATTGGGGTCTCTTTCTGACACTTGGGACTCGCAGGGGGGGCGTCCATATGGGACTCTTTTGACATTGGGGAATCCCCATTGGGGACTCTTTTGACATTTGGGAATCTTTCACAAATTGCACATTTTTGACATTTCCTATCAAAGTAGAGTATTGTGCCTTGGTGTGTGGGGTTCTTAGCATGCCCCAAGACCAGCTAGAGGGGTCCTGAGTTGATTGCAGCTTTGCAAGTACCAGAACCATACTGTCCCATTTGGGAATCAAAAAAGATTCCCAAATGGGCATCCCAATTTTTGACATTTCCTATCAAAGTACAGTCTTGTGCCTTGGTGTGTGGGGGTCTTAGCATGCCCCAAGACCAGCTAGAGGGGTCCTGAGTTGATTGCACCTTTGCAAGTATGATTAAAACATACTGTACATTTGGGAATCCCTATTGGATTTCAATGGTGACATTTGGGAATCTTTGTGACATATGGGAATCCCCATTGGGGACTCTTTGGACATTTGGGAATCCCTATTGGATTTGAATGGTGACATTGGGGTCTCTTTCTGACACTTGGGACTCGCAGGGGGGGCGTCCATATGGGACTCTTTTGACATTGGGGAATCCCCATTGGGGACTCTTTTGACATTTGGGAATCTTTCACAAATTGCACATTTTTGACATTTCCTATCAAAGTAGAGTATTGTGCCTTGGTGTGTGGGGGTCTTAGCATGCCCCAAGACCAGCTAGAGGGGTCCTGAGTTGATTGCACCTTTGCAAGTACCAGAACCATACTGTCCCATTTGGGAATCAAAAAAGATTCCCAAATGGGCATCCCAATTTTTGACATTTCCTATCAAAGTACAGTCTTGTGCCTTGGTGTGTGGGGGTCTTAGCATGCCCCAAGACCAGCTAGAGAGGTCCTGTGTTTATTGGACCGTTGGAATTATGAATAAAACATACTGTACATTTGGGAATCCCTATTGGATTTGAATGGTGACATTGGGGTCTCTTTCTGACACTTGGGACTCGCAGGGGGGGCGTACATATGGGACTCTTTTGACATTGGGGACTCCCCATTGGGGACTCTTTTGACATTTGGGAATCTTTCACAAATTGCACATTTTTGACATTTCCTATCAAAGTACAGTCTTGTGCCTTGGTGTGTGGGGGTCTTAGCATGCCCCAAGACCAGCTAGACGGGTCCTGAGTTGATTGCACCTTTGCAAGTACCAGAACCATACTGTCCCATTTGGGAATCAAAAAAGATTCCCAAATGGGCATCCCAATTTTTTACATTTCCTATCAAAGTACAGTCTTGTGCCTTGGTGTGTGGGGGTATTAGCATGCCCCAAGACCAGCTAGAGAGGTCCTGTGTTGATTGGACCTTTGCAATTATGAATAAAACATACTGTACATTTGGGAATCCCTATTGGATTTGAATGGTGACATTGGGGTCTCTTTCTGACACTTGGGACTCGCAGGGGGGGCTTCCATATGGGACTCTTTTGACATTGGGGAATCCCCATTTGGGACTCTTTTGACATTTGGGAATCTTTCACAAATTGCACATTTTTGACATTTCCTATCAAAGTACAGTCTTGTGCCTTGGTGTGTGGGGGTCTTAGCATGCCCCAAGACCAGCTAGACGGGTCCTGAGTTGATTGCACCTTTGCAAGTACCAGAACCATACTTTCCCATTTGGGAATCAAAAAAGATTCCCAAATGGGCATCCCATTTTTGACATTTCCTATCAAAGTACAGTCTTGTGCCTTGGTGTGTGGGGGTCTTAGCATGCCCCAAGACCAGCTAGACGGGTCCTGAGTTGATTGCACCTTTGCAAGTACCAGAACCATACTGTCCCATTTGGGAATCAAGAAAGATTCCCATATGGGCATCCCATTTTTGACATTTCCTATCAAAGTACAGTCTTGTGCCTTGGTGTGTGGGGGTCTTAGCATGCCTTAAGACCAGCTAGAGGGGTCCTGAGTTGATTGCACCTTTGCAAGTACCAGAACCATACTCTCCCATTTGGGAATCAAAAAAGATTCCCAAATGGGCATCCCATTTTTGACATTTCCTATCAAAGTACAGTCTTGTGCCTTGGTGTGTGGGGGTCTTAGCATGCCCCAAGACCAGCTAGAGGGGTCCTGAGTTGATTGCACCTTTGCAAGTACCAGAACCATACTTTCCCATTTGGGAATCAAAAAAGATTCCCAAATGGGCATCCCATTTTTGACATTTCCTATCAAAGTACAGTCTTGTGCCTTGGTGTGTGGGGGTCTTAGCATGCCTTAAGACCAGCTAGAGGGGTCCTGAGTTGATTGCACCTTTGCAAGTACCAGAACCATACTGTCCCATTTGGGAATCAAGAAAGATTCCCAAATGGGCATCCCACATCAAAATTGTCAGTGTTCCCATGCAGGCATACTAGCTCCTAGCGGGTCCGATCCAAGACCGTCCTGCTCCATTTGAGTGTGGTAACAACATATTAAAAAATCAGCATGATTGCATGTTCAGAAAAAAAGTTGCTTCAATCTGATCAAGCTGTACAGATGGTGTCAGGGGCTATGATCCTGACACCATACAGACCTTGGTTTCTCCAACAAGGCAAATTTTTTTTCTGAAGGACTTGGGCAGTTTATTCTTTCACATTATGATAGTAGACACTGTACCTGTTATGCGTGTGAAATATGGGGTTCCTAGTGTAATATTAAGGGTAATTTATCCATGAAAGATTCCCAAATGGACACCACTGACATTTGGGAATCCTTGACTAAAATTCAAACTTTGGAACTAATTTTGAAGGTCTTGCCATTGACCAATGTGCACAAAAATCTCACCACACGTTGTTTGTAATGTCCACTTTAACCTAGAAGTGGTTGCAAGTTTCTAGCTTTAGTGAAAGGGTCATGAAGCCATGAAAATGTTAAGAAAGGTCACATAGGTCACACTGTCCATTTGGGAATCAAAAAAGATTCCCAAATGGGCATCCCATTTTTGACATTTCCTATCAAAGTAGAGTATTGTGCCTTGGTGTGTGGGGGTCTTAGAATGCCCCAAGACCAGCTAGAAGGGTCCTGAGTTGATTGCACCTTTGCAAGTACCAGAACCATACTGTCCCATTTGGGAATCAAAAAAGATTCCCAAATGGGCATCCCAATTTTTTACATTTCCTATCAAAGTACAGTCTTGTGCCTTGGTGTGTGGGGGTATTAGCATGCCCCAAGACCAGCTAGAGAGGTCCTGTGTTGATTGGACCTTTGCAATTATGAATAAAACATACTGTACATTTGGGAATCCCTATTGGATTTGAATGGTGACATTGGGGTCTCTTTCTGACACTTGGGACTCGCAGGGGGGGCGTCCATATGGGACTCTTTTGACATTGGGGAATCCCCATTGGGGACTCTTTTGACATTTGGGAATCTTTCACAAATTGCACATTTTTGACATTTCCTATCAAAGTAGAGTATTGTGCCTTGGTGTGTGGGGGTCTTAGCATGCCCCAAGACCAGCTAGAGGGGTCCTGAGTTGATTGCAGCTTTGCAAGTACCAGAACCATACTGTCCCATTTGGGAATCAAAAAAGATTCCCAAATGGGCATCTCCATTTTTGACATTTCCTATCAAAGTACAGTCTTGTGCCTTGGTGTGTGGGGGTCTTAGCATGCCCCAAGACCAGCTAGAGGGGTCCTGAGTTGATTGCACCTTTGCAAGTATGAAAAAAACATACTGTACATTTGGGAATCCCTATTGGATTTCAATGGTGACATTTGGGAATCTTTGTGACATATGGGAATCCCCATTGGGGACTCTTTTGACATTTGGGAATCCCTATTGGATTTGAATGGTGACATTGGGGTCTCTTTCTGACACTTGGGACTCGCAGGGGGGGCGTACATATGGGACTCTTTTGACATTGGGGACTCCCCATTGGGGACTCTTTTGACATTTGGGAATCTTTCACAAATTGCACATTTTTGACATTTCCTATCAAAGTACAGTCTTGTGCCTTGGTGTGTGGGGGTCTTAGCATGCCCCAAGACCAGCTAGACGGGTCCTGAGTTGATTGCACCTTTGCAAGTACCAGAACCATACTGTCCCATTTGGGAATCAAAAAAGATTCCCAAATGGGCATCCCAATTTTTTACATTTCCTATCAAAGTACAGTCTTGTGCCTTGG
Organism: Borostomias antarcticus; assembly: GCF_949987555.1. NCBI lineage: Eukaryota > Metazoa > Chordata > Actinopteri > Stomiiformes > Stomiidae > Borostomias > Borostomias antarcticus. The sequence goes on from NW_028176779.1 coordinate 285,464, forward strand.
TGTGTGGGGGTATTAGCATGCCCCAAGACCAGCTAGAGAGGTCCTGTGTTGATTGGACCTTTGCAATTATGAATAAAACATACTGTACATTTGGGAATCCCTATTGGATTTGAATGGTGACATTGGGGTCTCTTTCTGACACTTGGGACTCGCAGGGGGGGCTTCCATATGGGACTCTTTTGACATTGGGGAATCCCCATTTGGGACTCTTTTGACATTTGGGAATCTTTCACAAATTGCACATTTTTGACATTTCCTATCAAAGTACAGTCTTGTGCCTTGGTGTGTGGGGGTCTTAGCATGCCCCAAGACCAGCTAGACGGGTCCTGAGTTGATTGCACCTTTGCAAGTACCAGAACCATACTTTCCCATTTGGGAATCAAAAAAGATTCCCAAATGGGCATCCCATTTTTGACATTTCCTATCAAAGTACAGTCTTGTGCCTTGGTGTGTGGGGGTCTTAGCATGCCCCAAGACCAGCTAGACGGGTCCTGAGTTGATTGCACCTTTGCAAGTACCAGAACCATACTGTCCCATTTGGGAATCAAGAAAGATTCCCATATGGGCATCCCATTTTTGACATTTCCTATCAAAGTACAGTCTTGTGCCTTGGTGTGTGGGGGTCTTAGCATGCCTTAAGACCAGCTAGAGGGGTCCTGAGTTGATTGCACCTTTGCAAGTACCAGAACCATACTCTCCCATTTGGGAATCAAAAAAGATTCCCAAATGGGCATCCCATTTTTGACATTTCCTATCAAAGTACAGTCTTGTGCCTTGGTGTGTGGGGGTCTTAGCATGCCCCAAGACCAGCTAGAGGGGTCCTGAGTTGATTGCACCTTTGCAAGTACCAGAACCATACTTTCCCATTTGGGAATCAAAAAAGATTCCCAAATGGGCATCCCATTTTTGACATTTCCTATCAAAGTACAGTCTTGTGCCTTGGTGTGTGGGGGTCTTAGCATGCCTTAAGACCAGCTAGAGGGGTCCTGAGTTGATTGCACCTTTGCAAGTACCAGAACCATACTGTCCCATTTGGGAATCAAGAAAGATTCCCAAATGGGCATCCCACATCAAAATTGTCAGTGTTCCCATGCAGGCATACTAGCTCCTAGCGGGTCCGATCCAAGACCGTCCTGCTCCATTTGAGTGTGGTAACAACATATTAAAAAATCAGCATGATTGCATGTTCAGAAAAAAAGTTGCTTCAATCTGATCAAGCTGTACAGATGGTGTCAGGGGCTATGATCCTGACACCATACAGACCTTGGTTTCTCCAACAAGGCAAATTTTTTTTCTGAAGGACTTGGGCAGTTTATTCTTTCACATTATGATAGTAGACACTGTACCTGTTATGCGTGTGAAATATGGGGTTCCTAGTGTAATATTAAGGGTAATTTATCCATGAAAGATTCCCAAATGGACACCACTGACATTTGGGAATCCTTGACTAAAATTCAAACTTTGGAACTAATTTTGAAGGTCTTGCCATTGACCAATGTGCACAAAAATCTCACCACACGTTGTTTGTAATGTCCACTTTAACCTAGAAGTGGTTGCAAGTTTCTAGCTTTAGTGAAAGGGTCATGAAGCCATGAAAATGTTAAGAAAGGTCACATAGGTCACACTGTCCATTTGGGAATCAAAAAAGATTCCCAAATGGGCATCCCATTTTTGACATTTCCTATCAAAGTAGAGTATTGTGCCTTGGTGTGTGGGGGTCTTAGAATGCCCCAAGACCAGCTAGAAGGGTCCTGAGTTGATTGCACCTTTGCAAGTACCAGAACCATACTGTCCCATTTGGGAATCAAAAAAGATTCCCAAATGGGCATCCCAATTTTTTACATTTCCTATCAAAGTACAGTCTTGTGCCTTGGTGTGTGGGGGTATTAGCATGCCCCAAGACCAGCTAGAGAGGTCCTGTGTTGATTGGACCTTTGCAATTATGAATAAAACATACTGTACATTTGGGAATCCCTATTGGATTTGAATGGTGACATTGGGGTCTCTTTCTGACACTTGGGACTCGCAGGGGGGGCGTCCATATGGGACTCTTTTGACATTGGGGAATCCCCATTGGGGACTCTTTTGACATTTGGGAATCTTTCACAAATTGCACATTTTTGACATTTCCTATCAAAGTAGAGTATTGTGCCTTGGTGTGTGGGGGTCTTAGCATGCCCCAAGACCAGCTAGAGGGGTCCTGAGTTGATTGCAGCTTTGCAAGTACCAGAACCATACTGTCCCATTTGGGAATCAAAAAAGATTCCCAAATGGGCATCTCCATTTTTGACATTTCCTATCAAAGTACAGTCTTGTGCCTTGGTGTGTGGGGGTCTTAGCATGCCCCAAGACCAGCTAGAGGGGTCCTGAGTTGATTGCACCTTTGCAAGTATGAAAAAAACATACTGTACATTTGGGAATCCCTATTGGATTTCAATGGTGACATTTGGGAATCTTTGTGACATATGGGAATCCCCATTGGGGACTCTTTTGACATTTGGGAATCCCTATTGGATTTGAATGGTGACATTGGGGTCTCTTTCTGACACTTGGGACTCGCAGGGGGGGCGTACATATGGGACTCTTTTGACATTGGGGACTCCCCATTGGGGACTCTTTTGACATTTGGGAATCTTTCACAAATTGCACATTTTTGACATTTCCTATCAAAGTACAGTCTTGTGCCTTGGTGTGTGGGGGTCTTAGCATGCCCCAAGACCAGCTAGACGGGTCCTGAGTTGATTGCACCTTTGCAAGTACCAGAACCATACTGTCCCATTTGGGAATCAAAAAAGATTCCCAAATGGGCATCCCAATTTTTTACATTTCCTATCAAAGTACAGTCTTGTGCCTTGGTGTGTGGGGGTATTAGCATGCCCCAAGACCAGCTAGAGAGGTCCTGTGTTGATTGGACCTTTGCAATTATGAATAAAACATACTGTACATTTGGGATTCCCTATTGGATTTGAATGGTGACATTGGGGTCTCTTTCTGACACTTGGGACTCGCAGGGGGGGCGTCCATATGGGACTCTTTTGACATTGGGGAATCCCCATTTGGGACTCTTTTGACATTTGGGAATCTTTCACAAATTGCACATTTTTGACATTTCCTATCAAAGTACAGTCTTGTGCCTTGGTGTGTGGGGGTCTTAGCATGCCCCAAGACCAGCTAGACAGGTCCTGAGTTGATTGCACCTTTGCAAGTACCAGAACCATACTTTCCCATTTGGGAATCAAAAAAGATTCCCAAATGGGCATCCCATTTTTGACATTTCCTATCAAAGTACAGTCTTGTGCCTTGGTGTGTGGGGGTCTTAGCATGCCTTAAGACCAGCTAGAGGGGTCCTGAGTTGATTGCACCTTTGCAAGTACCAGAACCATACTCTCCCATTTGGGAATCAAAAAAGATTCCCAAATGGGCATCCCATTTTTGACATTTCCTATCAAAGTACAGTCTTGTGCCTTGGTGTGTGGGGGTCTTAGCATGCCTTAAGACCAGCTAGAGGGGTCCTGAGTTGATTGCACCTTTGCAAGTACCAGAACCATACTGTCCCATTTGGGAATCAAGAAAGATTCCCAAATGGGCATCCCACATCAAAATTGTCAGTGTTCCCATGCAGGCATACTAGCTCCTAGCGGGTCCGATCAAAGACCGTCCTGCTCAATTTGAGTGTGGTAACAACATATTAAAAAATCAGCATGATTGCATGTTCAGAAAAAAAGTTGCTTCAATCTGATCAAGCTGTACAGATGGTGTCAGGGGCTATGATCCTGACACCATACAGACCTTGGTTTCTCCAACAAGGCAATTTTTTTTTCTGAAGGACTTGGGCAGTTTATTCTTTCACATTATGATAGTAGACACTGTCCCTGTTATGCGTGTGAAATATGGGGTTCCTAGTGTAATATTAAGGGTAATTTATCCATGAAAGATTCCCAAATGGACACCACTGACATTTGGGAATCCTTGACTAAAATTCAAACTTTGGAACTCATTTTGAAGGTCTTGCCATTGACCAATGTGCACAAAAATCTCACCACACGTTGTTTGTAATGTCCACTTTAACCTAGAAGTGGTTGCAAGTTTCTAGCTTGAGTGAAAGGGTCATGAAGCCATGAAAATGTTAAGAAAGGTCACATAGGTCACACTGTCCATTTGGGAATCAAAAAAGATTCCCAAATGGGCATCCCATTTTTGACATTTCCTATCAAAGTAGAGTATTGTGCCTTGGTGTGTGGGGGTCTTAGAATGCCCCAAGACCAGCTAGAAGGGTCCTGAGTTGATTGCACCTTTGCAAGTACCAGAACCATACTGTCCCATTTGGGAATCAAAAAAGATTCCCAAATGGGCATCCCAATTTTTTACATTTCCTATCAAAGTACAGTCTTGTGCCTTGGTGTGTGGGGGTATTAGCATGCCCCAAGACCAGCTAGACGGGTCCTGAGTTGATTGCACCTTTGCAAGTACCAGAACCATACTGTCCCATTTGGGAATCAAGAAAGATTCCCAAATGGGCATCCCACATCAAAATTGTCAGTGTTCCCATGCAGGCATGCTAGCTCCTAGCGGGTCCGATCCAAGACCGTCCTGCTCCATTTGAGTGTGGTAACAACATATTAAAAAATCAGCATGATTGCATGTTCAGAAAAAAAGTTGCTTCAATCTGATCAAGCTGTACAGATGGTGTCAGGGGCTATGATCCTGACACCATACAGACCTTGGTTTCTCCAACAAGGCAATTTTTTTTTCTGAAGGACTTGGGCAGTTTATTCTTTCACATTATGATAGTAGACACTGTCCCTGTTATGCGTGTGAAATATGGGGTTCCTAGTGTAATATTAAGGGTAATTTATCCATGAAAGATTCCCAAATGGACACCACTGACATTTGGGAATCCTTGACTAAAATTCAAACTTTGGAACTCATTTTGAAGGTCTTGCCATTGACCAATGTGCACAAAAATCTCACCACACGTTGTTTGTAATGTCCACTTTAACCTAGAAGTGGTTGCAAGTTTCTAGCTTGAGTGAAAGGGTCATGAAGCCATGAAAATGTTAAGAAAGGTCACATAGGTCACACTGTCCATTTGGGAATCAAAAAAGATTCCCAAATGGGCATCCCATTTTTGACATTTCCTATCAAAGTAGAGTATTGTGCCTTGGTGTGTGGGGGTCTTAGAATGCCCCAAGACCAGCTAGAAGGGTCCTGAGTTGATTGCACCTTTGCAAGTACCAGAACCATACTGTCCCATTTGGGAATCAAAAAAGATTCCCAAATGGGCATCCCAATTTTTTACATTTCCTATCAAAGTACAGTCTTGTGCCTTGGTGTGTGGGGGTATTAGCATGCCCCAAGACCAGCTAGAGAGGTCCTGTGTTGATTGGACCTTTGCAATTATGAATAAAACATACTGTACATTTGGGAATCCCTATTGGATTTGAATGGTGACATTGGGGTCTCTTTCTGACACTTGGGACTCGCAGGGGGGGCGTCCATATGGGACTCTTTTGACATTGGGGAATCCCCATTGGGGACTCTTTTGACATTTGGGAATCTTTCACAAATTGCACATTTTTGACATTTCCTATCAAAGTAGAGTATTGTGCCTTGGTGTGTGGGGGTCTTAGCATGCCCCAAGACCAGCTAGAGGGGTCCTGAGTTGATTGCAGCTTTGCAAGTACCAGAACCATACTGTCCCATTTGGGAATCAAAAAAGATTCCCAAATGGGCATCTCCATTTTTGACATTTCCTATCAAAGTACAGTCTTGTGCCTTGGTGTGTGGGGGTCTTAGCATGCCCCAAGACCAGCTAGAGGGGTCCTGAGTTGATTGCACCTTTGCAAGTATGAAAAAAACATACTGTACATTTGGGAATCCCTATTGGATTTCAATGGTGACATTTGGGAATCTTTGTGACATATGGGAATCCCCATTGGGGACTCTTTTGACATTTGGGAATCCCTATTGGATTTGAATGGTGACATTGGGGTCTCTTTCTGACACTTGGGACTCGCAGGGGGGGCGTACATATGGGACTCTTTTGACATTGGGGACTCCCCATTGGGGACTCTTTTGACATTTGGGAATCTTTCACAAATTGCACATTTTTGACATTTCCTATCAAAGTACAGTCTTGTGCCTTGGTGTGTGGGGGTCTTAGCATGCCCCAAGACCAGCTAGACGGGTCCTGAGTTGATTGCACCTTTGCAAGTACCAGAACCATACTGTCCCATTTGGGAATCAAAAAAGATTCCCAAATGGGCATCCCAATTTTTTACATTTCCTATCAAAGTACAGTCTTGTGCCTTGGTGTGTGGGGGTATTAGCATGCCCCAAGACCAGCTAGAGAGGTCCTGTGTTGATTGGACCTTTGCAATTATGAATAAAACATACTGTACATTTGGGATTCCCTATTGGATTTGAATGGTGACATTGGGGTCTCTTTCTGACACTTGGGACTCGCAGGGGGGGCGTCCATATGGGACTCTTTTGACATTGGGGAATCCCCATTTGGGACTCTTTTGACATTTGGGAATCTTTCACAAATTGCACATTTTTGACATTTCCTATCAAAGTACAGTCTTGTGCCTTGGTGTGTGGGGGTCTTAGCATGCCCCAAGACCAGCTAGACAGGTCCTGAGTTGATTGCACCTTTGCAAGTACCAGAACCATACTTTCCCATTTGGGAATCAAAAAAGATTCCCAAATGGGCATCCCATTTTTGACATTTCCTATCAAAGTACAGTCTTGTGCCTTGGTGTGTGGGGGTCTTAGCATGCCTTAAGACCAGCTAGAGGGGTCCTGAGTTGATTGCACCTTTGCAAGTACCAGAACCATACTCTCCCATTTGGGAATCAAAAAAGATTCCCAAATGGGCATCCCATTTTTGACATTTCCTATCAAAGTACAGTCTTGTGCCTTGGTGTGTGGGGGTCTTAGCATGCCCCAAGACCAGCTAGAGGGGTCCTGAGTTGATTGAACCTTTGCAAGTACCAGAACCATACTTTCCCATTTGGGAATCAAAAAAGATTCCCAAATGGGCATCCCATTTTTGACATTTCCTATCAAAGTACAGTCTTGTGCCTTGGTGTGTGGGGGTCTTAGCATGCCTTAAGACCAGCTAGAGGGGTCCTGAGTTGATTGCACCTTTGCAAGTACCAGAACCATACTGTCCCATTTGGGAATCAAGAAAGATTCCCAAATGGGCATCCCACATCAAAATTGTCAGTGTTCCCATGCAGGCATACTAGCTCCTAGCGGGTCCGATCAAAGACCGTCCTGCTCAATTTGAGTGTGGTAACAACATATTAAAAAATCAGCATGATTGCATGTTCAGAAAAAAAGTTGCTTCAATCTGATCAAGCTGTACAGATGGTGTCAGGGGCTATGATCCTGACACCATACAGACCTTGGTTTCTCCAACAAGGCAATTTTTTTTTCTGAAGGACTTGGGCAGTTTATTCTTTCACATTATGATAGTAGACACTGTCCCTGTTATGCGTGTGAAATATGGGGTTCCTAGTGTAATATTAAGGGTAATTTATCCATGAAAGATTCCCAAATGGACACCACTGACATTTGGGAATCCTTGACTAAAATTCAAACTTTGGAACTCATTTTGAAGGTCTTGCCATTGACCAATGTGCACAAAAATCTCACCACACGTTGTTTGTAATGTCCACTTTAACCTAGAAGTGGTTGCAAGTTTCTAGCTTGAGTGAAAGGGTCATGAAGCCATGAAAATGTTAAGAAAGGTCACATAGGTCACACTGTCCATTTGGGAATCAAAAAAGATTCCCAAATGGGCATCCCATTTTTGACATTTCCTATCAAAGTAGAGTATTGTGCCTTGGTGTGTGGGGGTCTTAGAATGCCCCAAGACCAGCTAGAAGGGTCCTGAGTTGATTGCACCTTTGCAAGTACCAGAACCATACTGTCCCATTTGGGAATCAAAAAAGATTCCCAAATGGGCATCCCAATTTTTTACATTTCCTATCAAAGTACAGTCTTGTGCCTTGGTGTGTGGGGGTATTAGCATGCCCCAAGACCAGCTAGACGGGTCCTGAGTTGATTGCACCTTTGCAAGTACCAGAACCATACTGTCCCATTTGGGAATCAAGAAAGATTCCCAAATGGGCATCCCACATCAAAATTGTCAGTGTTCCCATGCAGGCATGCTAGCTCCTAGCGGGTCCGATCCAAGACCGTCCTGCTCCATTTGAGTGTGGTAACAACATATTAAAAAATCAGCATGATTGCATGTTCAGAAAAAAAGTTGCTTCAATCTGATCAAGCTGTACAGATGGTGTCAGGGGCTATGATCCTGACACCATACAGACCTTGGTTTCTCCAACAAGGCAAATTTTTTTTCTGAAGGACTTGGGCAGTTTATTCTTTCACATTATGATAGTAGACACTGTACCTGTTATGCGTGTGAAATATGGGGTTCCTAGTGTAATATTAAGGGTAATTTATCCATGAAAGATTCCCAAATGGACACCACTGACATTTGGGAATCCTTGACTAAAATTCAAACTTTGGAACTAATTTTGAAGGTCTTGCCATTGACCAATGTGCACAAAAATCTCACCACACGTTGTTTGTAATGTCCACTTTAACCTAGAAGTGGTTGCAAGTTTCTAGCTTTAGTGAAAGGGTCATGAAGCCATGAAAATGTTAAGAAAGGTCACATAGGTCACACTGTCCATTTGGGAATCAAAAAAGATTCCCAAATGGGCATCCCATTTTTGACATTTCCTATCAAAGTAGAGTATTGTGCCTTGGTGTGTGGGGGTCTTAGAATGCCCCAAGACCAGCTAGAAGGGTCCTGAGTTGATTGCACCTTTGCAAGTACCAGAACCATACTGTCCCATTTGGGAATCAAAAAAGATTCCCAAATGGGCATCCCAATTTTTTACATTTCCTATCAAAGTACAGTCTTGTGCCTTGGTGTGTGGGGGTATTAGCATGCCCCAAGACCAGCTAGAGAGGTCCTGTGTTGATTGGACCTTTGCAATTATGAATAAAACATACTGTACATTTGGGAATCCCTATTGGATTTGAATGGTGACATTGGGGTCTCTTTCTGACACTTGGGACTCGCAGGGGGGGCGTCCATATGGGACTCTTTTGACATTGGGGAATCCCCATTGGGGACTCTTTTGACATTTGGGAATCTTTCACAAATTGCACATTTTTGACATTTCCTATCAAAGTAGAGTATTGTGCCTTGGTGTGTGGGGGTCTTAGCATGCCCCAAGACCAGCTAGAGGGGTCCTGAGTTGATTGCAGCTTTGCAAGTACCAGAACCATACTGTCCCATTTGGGAATCAAAAAAGATTCCCAAATGGGCATCTCCATTTTTGACATTTCCTATCAAAGTACAGTCTTGTGCCTTGGTGTGTGGGGGTCTTAGCATGCCCCAAGACCAGCTAGAGGGGTCCTGAGTTGATTGCACCTTTGCAAGTATGAAAAAAACATACTGTACATTTGGGAATCCCTATTGGATTTCAATGGTGACATTTGGGAATCTTTGTGACATATGGGAATCCCCATTGGGGACTCTTTTGACATTTGGGAATCCCTATTGGATTTGAATGGTGACATTGGGGTCTCTTTCTGACACTTGGGACTCGCAGGGGGGGCGTCCATATGGGACTCTTTTGACATTGGGGAATCCCCATTGGGGACTCTTTTGACATTTGGGAATCTTTCACAAATTGCACATTTTTGACATTTCCTATCAAAGTAGAGTATTGTGCCTTGGTGTGTGGGGTTCTTAGCATGCCCCAATACCAGCTAGAGGGGTCCTGAGTTGATTGCAGCTTTGCAAGTACCAGAACCATACTGTCCCATTTGGGAATCAAAAAAGATTCCCAAATGGGCATCCCAATTTTTGACATTTCCTATCAAAGTACAGTCTTGTGCCTTGGTGTGTGGGGGTCTTAGCATGCCCCAAGACCAGCTAGAGGGGTCCTGAGTTGATTGCACCTTTGCAAGTATGAAAAAAACATACTGTACATTTGGGAATCCCTATTGGATTTCAATGGTGACATTTGGGAATCTTTGTGACATATGGGAATCCCCATTGGGGACTCTTTTGACATTTGGGAATCCCTATTGGATTTGAATGGTGACATTGGGGTCTCTTTCTGACACTTGGGACTCGCAGGGGGGGCGTCCATATGGGACTCTTTTGACATTGGGGAATCCCCATTGGGGACTCTTTTGACATTTGGGAATCTTTCACAAATTGCACATTTTTGACATTTCCTATCAAAGTAGAGTATTGTGCCTTGGTGTGTGGGGGTCTTAGCATGCCCCAAGACCAGCTAGAGGGGTCCTGAGTTGATTGCACCTTTGCAAGTACCAGAACCATACTGTCCCATTTGGGAATCAAAAAAGATTCCCAAATGGGCATCCCAATTTTTGACATTTCCTATCAAAGTACAGTCTTGTGCCTTGGTGTGTGGGGGTCTTAGCATGCCCCAAGACCAGCTAGAGAGGTCCTGTGTTTATTGGACCGTTGGAATTATGAATAAAACATACTGTACATTTGGGAATCCCTATTGGATTTGAATGGTGACATTGGGGTCTCTTTCTGACACTTGGGACTCGCAGGGGGGGCGTACATATGGGACTCTTTTGACATTGGGGACTCCCCATTGGGGACTCTTTTGACATTTGGGAATCTTTCACAAATTGCACATTTTTGACATTTCCTATCAAAGTACAGTCTTGTGCCTTGGTGTGTGGGGGTCTTAGCATGCCCCAAGACCAGCTAGACGGGTCCTGAGTTGATTGCACCTTTGCAAGTACCAGAACCATACTGTCCCATTTGGGAATCAAAAAAGATTCCCAAATGGGCATCCCAATTTTTTACATTTCCTATCAAAGTACAGTCTTGTGCCTTGGTGTGTGGGGGTATTAGCATGCCCCAAGACCAGCTAGAGAGGTCCTGTGTTGATTGGACCTTTGCAATTATGAATAAAACATACTGTACATTTGGGAATCCCTATTGGATTTGAATGGTGACATTGGGGTCTCTTTCTGACACTTGGGACTCGCAGGGGGGGCGTCCATATGGGACTCTTTTGACATTGGGGAATCCCCATTTGGGACTCTTTTGACATTTGGGAATCTTTCACAAATTGCACATTTTTGACATTTCCTATCAAAGTACAGTCTTGTGCCTTGGTGTGTGGGGGTCTTAGCATGCCCCAAGACCAGCTAGACGGGTCCTGAGTTGATTGCACCTTTGCAAGTACCAGAACCATACTTTCCCATTTGGGAATCAAAAAAGATTCCCAAATGGGCATCCCATTTTTGACATTTCCTATCAAAGTACAGTCTTGTGCCTTGGTGTGTGGGGGTCTTAGCATGCCTTAAGACCAGCTAGAGGGGTCCTGAGTTGATTGCACCTTTGCAAGTACCAGAACCATACTCTCCCATTTGGGAATCAAAAAAGATTCCCAAATGGGCATCCCATTTTTGACATTTCCTATCAAAGTACAGTCTTGTGCCTTGGTGTGTGGGGGTCTTAGCATGCCCCAAGACCAGCTAGAGGGGTCCTGAGTTGATTGCACCTTTGCAAGTACCAGAACCATACTTTCCCATTTGGGAATCAAAAAAGATTCCCAAATGGGCATCCCATTTTTGACATTTCCTATCAAAGTACAGTCTTGTGCCTTGGTGTGTGGGGGTCTTAGCATGCCTTAAGACCAGCTAGAGGGGTCCTGAGTTGATTGCACCTTTGCAAGTACCAGAACCATACTGTCCCATTTGGGAATCAAGAAAGATTCCCAAATGGGCATCCCACATCAAAATTGTCAGTGTTCCCATGCAGGCATACTAGCTCCTAGCGGGTCCGATCAAAGACCGTCCTGCTCAATTTGAGTGTGGTAACAACATATTAAAAAATCAGCATGATTGCATGTTCAGAAAAAAAGTTGCTTCAATCTGATCAAGCTGTACAGATGGTGTCAGGGGCTATGATCCTGACACCATACAGACCTTGGTTTCTCCAACAAGGCAATTTTTTTTTCTGAAGGACTTGGGCAGTTTATTCTTTCACATTATGATAGTAGACACTGTCCCTGTTATGCGTGTGAAATATGGGGTTCCTAGTGTAATATTAAGGGTAATTTATCCATGAAAGATTCCCAAATGGACACCACTGACATTTGGGAATCCTTGACTAAAATTCAAACTTTGGAACTCATTTTGAAGGTCTTGCCATTGACCAATGTGCACAAAAATCTCACCACACGTTGTTTGTAATGTCCACTTTAACCTAGAAGTGGTTGCAAGTTTCTAGCTTTAGTGAAAGGGTCATGAAGCCATGAAAATGTTAAGAAAGGTCACATAGGTCACACTGTCCATTTGGGAATCAAAAAAGATTCCCAAATGGGCATCCCATTTTTGACATTTCCTATCAAAGTAGAGTATTGTGCCTTGGTGTGTGGGGGTCTTAGAATGCCCCAAGACCAGCTAGAAGGGTCCTGAGTTGATTGCACCTTTGCAAGTACCAGAACCATACTGTCCCATTTGGGAATCAAAAAAGATTCCCAAATGGGCATCCCAATTTTTTACATTTCCTATCAAAGTACAGTCTTGTGCCTTGGTGTGTGGGGGTATTAGCATGCCCCAAGACCAGCTAGATGGGTCCTGAGTTGATTGCACCTTTGCAAGTACCAGAACCATACTGTCCCATTTGGGAATCAAGAAAGATTCCCAAATGGGCATCCCACATCAAAATTGTCAGTGTTCCCATGCAGGCATGCTAGCTCCTAGCGGGTCTGATCCAAGACCGTCCTGCTCCATTTGAGTGTGGTAACAACATATTAAAAAATCAGCATGATTGCATGTTCAGAAAAAAAGTTGCTTCAATCTGATCAAGCTGTACAGATGGTGTCAGGGGCTATGATCCTGACACCATACAGACCTTGGTTTCTCCAACAAGGCAAATTTTTTTTCTGAAGGACTTGGGCAGTTTATTCTTTCACATTATGATAGTAGACACTGTACCTGTTATGCGTGTGAAATATGGGGTTCCTAGTGTAATATTAAGGGTAATTTATCCATGAAAGATTCCCAAATGGACACCACTGACATTTGGGAATCCTTGACTAAAATTCAAACTTTGGAACTAATTTTGAAGGTCTTGCCATTGACCAATGTGCACAAAAATCTCACCACACGTTGTTTGTAATGTCCACTTTAACCTAGAAGTGGTTGCAAGTTTCTAGCTTTAGTGAAAGGGTCATGAAGCCATGAAAATGTTAAGAAAGGTCACATAGGTCACACTGTCCATTTGGGAATCAAAAAAGATTCCCAAATGGGCATCCCATTTTTGACATTTCCTATCAAAGTAGAGTATTGTGCCTTGGTGTGTGGGGGTCTTAGAATGCCCCAAGACCAGCTAGAAGGGTCCTGAGTTGATTGCACCTTTGCAAGTACCAGAACCATACTGTCCCATTTGGGAATCAAAAAAGATTCCCAAATGGGCATTCCAATTTTTTACATTTCCTATCAAAGTACAGTCTTGTGCCTTGGTGTGTGGGGGTATTAGCATGCCCCAAGACCAGCTAGAGAGGTCCTGTGTTGATTGGACCTTTGCAATTATGAATAAAACATACTGTACATTTGGGAATCCCTATTGGATTTGAATGGTGACATTGGGGTCTCTTTCTGACACTTGGGACTCGCAGGGGGGGCGTCCATATGGGACTCTTTTGACATTGGGGAATCCCCATTGGGGACTCTTTTGACATTTGGGAATCTTTCACAAATTGCACATTTTTGACATTTCCTATCAAAGTAGAGTATTGTGCCTTGGTGTGTGGGGGTCTTAGCATGCCCCAAGACCAGCTAGAGAGGTCCTGTGTTTATTGGACCGTTGGAATTATGAATAAAACATACTGTACATTTGGGAATCCCTATTGGATTTGAATGGTGACATTGGGGTCTCTTTCTGACACTTGGGACTCGCAGGGGGGGCGTACATATGGGACTCTTTTGACATTGGGGACTCCCCATTGGGGACTCTTTTGACATTTGGAAATCTTTCACAAATTGCACATTTTTGACATTTCCTATCAAAGTACAGTCTTGTGCCTTGGTGTGTGGGGGTCTTAGCATGCCCCAAGACCAGCTAGACGGGTCCTGAGTTGATTGCACCTTTGCAAGTACCAGAACCATACTGTCCCATTTGGGAATCAAAAAAGATTCCCAAATGGGCATCCCAATTTTTTACATTTCCTATCAAAGTACAGTCTTGTGCCTTGGTGTGTGGGGGTATTAGCATGCCCCAAGACCAGCTAGAGAGGTCCTGTGTTGATTGGACCTTTGCAATTATGAATAAAACATACTGTACATTTGGGAATCCCTATTGGATTTGAATGGTGACATTGGGGTCTCTTTCTGACACTTGGGACTCGCAGGGGGGGCGTCCATATGGGACTCTTTTGACATTGGGGAATCCCCATTTGGGACTCTTTTGACATTTGGGAATCTTTCACAAATTGCACATTTTTGACATTTCCTATCAAAGTACAGTCTTGTGCCTTGGTGTGTGGGGGTCTTAGCATGCCCCAAGACCAGCTAGACGGGTCCTGAGTTGATTGCACCTTTGCAAGTACCAGAACCATACTTTCCCATTTGGGAATCAAAAAAGATTCCCAAATGGGCATCCCATTTTTGACATTTCCTATCAAAGTACAGTCTTGTGCCTTGGTGTGTGGGGGTCTTAGCATGCCTTAAGACCAGCTAGACGGGTCCTGAGTTGATTGCACCTTTGCAAGTACCAGAACCATACTCTCCCATTTGGGAATCAAAAAAGATTCCCAAATGGGCATCCCATTTTTGACATTTCCTATCAAAGTACAGTCTTGTGCCTTGGTGTGTGGGGGTCTTAGCATGCCCCAAGACCAGCTAGAGGGGTCCTGAGTTGATTGCACCTTTGCAAGTACCAGAACCATACTCTCCCATTTGGGAATCAAAAAAGATTCCCAAATGGGCATCCCATTTTTGACATTTCCTATCAAAGTACAGTCTTGTGCCTTGGTGTGTGGGGGTCTTAGCATGCCCCAAGACCAGCTAGAGGGGTCCTGAGTTGATTGCACCTTTGCAAGTACCAGAACCATACTGTCCCATTTGGGAATCAAGAAAGATTCCCAAATGGGCATCCCATTTTTGACATTTCCTATCAAAGTACAGTCTTGTGCCTTGGTGTGTGGGGGTCTTAGCATGCCTTAAGACCAGCTAGAGGGGTCCTGAGTTGATTGCACCTTTGCAAGTACCAGAACCATACTGTCCCATTTGGGAATCAAGAAAGATTCCCAAATGGGCATCCCACATCAAAATTGTCAGTGTTCCCATGCAGGCATGCTAGCTCCTAGCGGGTCCGATCCAAGACCGTCCTGCTCCATTTGAGTGTGGTAACAACATATTAAAAAATCAGCATGATTGCATGTTCAGAAAAAAAGTTGCTTCAATCTGATCAAGCTGTACAGATGGTGTCAGGGGCTATGATCCTGACACCATACAGACCTTGGTTTCTCCAACAAGGCAAATTTTTTTTCTGAAGGACTTGGGCAGTTTATTCTTTCACATTATGATAGTAAACACTGTACCTGTTATGCGTGTGAAATATGGGGTTCCTAGTGTAATATTAAGGGTAATTTATCCATGAAAGATTCCCAAATGGACACCACTGACATTTGGGAATCCTTGACTAAAATTCAAACTTTGGAACTAATTTTGAAGGTCTTGCCATTGACCAATGTGCACAAAAATCTCACCACACGTTGTTTGTAATGTCCACTTTAACCTAGAAGTGGTTGCAAGTTTCTAGCTTTAGTGAAAGGGTCATGAAGCCATGAAAATGTTAAGAAAGGTCACATAGGTCACACTGTCCATTTGGGAATCAAAAAAGATTCCCAAATGGGCATCCCATTTTTGACATTTCCTATCAAAGTAGAGTATTGTGCCTTGGTGTGTGGGGGTCTTAGAATGCCCCAAGACCAGCTAGAAGGGTCCTGAGTTGATTGCACCTTTGCAAGTACCAGAACCATACTGTCCCATTTGGGAATCAAAAAAGATTCCCAAATGGGCATCCCAATTTTTTACATTTCCTATCAAAGTACAGTCTTGTGCCTTGGTGTGTGGGGGTATTAGCATGCCCCAAGACCAGCTAGACGGGTCCTGAGTTGATTGCACCTTTGCAAGTACCAGAACCATACTGTCCCATTTGGGAATCAAGAAAGATTCCCAAATGGGCATCCCACATCAAAATTGTCAGTGTTCCCATGCAGGCATGCTAGCTCCTAGCGGGTCTGATCCAAGACCGTCCTGCTCCATTTGAGTGTGGTAACAACATATTAAAAAATCAGCATGATTGCATGTTCAGAAAAAAAGTTGCTTCAATCTGATCAAGCTGTACAGATGGTGTCAGGGGCTATGATCCTGACACCATACAGACCTTGGTTTCTCCAACAAGGCAATTTTTTTTTCTGAAGGACTTGGGCAGTTTATTCTTTCACATTATGATAGTAGACACTGTACCTGTTATGCGTGTGAAATATGGGGTTCCTGGTGTAATATTAAGGGTAATTTATCCATGAAAGATTCCCAAATGGACACCACTGACATTTGGGAATCCTTGACTAAAATTCAAACTTTGGAACTAATTTTGAAGGTCTTGCCATTGACCAATGTGCACAAAAATCTCACCACACGTTGTTTGTAATGTCCACTTTAACCTAGAAGTGGTTGCAAGTTTCTAGCTTTAGTGAAAGGGTCATGAAGCCATGAAAATGTTAAGAAAGGTCACATAGGTCACACTGTCCATTTGGGAATCAAAAAAGATTCCCAAATGGGCATCCCATTTTTGACATTTCCTATCAAAGTAGAGTATTGTGCCTTGGTGTGTGGGGGTCTTAGAATGCCCCAAGACCTGCTAGAAGGGTCCTGAGTTGATTGCACCTTTGCAAGTACCAGAACCATACTGTCCCATTTGGGAATCAAAAAAGATTCCCAAATGGGCATCCCAATTTTTTACATTTCCTATCAAAGTACAGTCTTGTGCCTTGGTGTGTGGGGGTATTAGCATGCCCCAAGACCAGCTAGAGAGGTCCTGTGTTGATTGGACCTTTGCAATTATGAATAAAACATACTGTACATTTGGGAATCCCTATTGGATTTGAATGGTGACATTGGGGTCTCTTTCTGACACTTGGGACTCGCAGGGGGGGCGTCCATATGGGACTCTTTTGACATTGGGGAATCCCCATTGGGGACTCTTTTGACATTTGGGAATCTTTCACAAATTGCACATTTTTGACATTTCCTATCAAAGTAGAGTATTGTGCCTTGGTGTGTGGGGTTCTTAGCATGCCCCAAGACCAGCTAGAGGGGTCCTGAGTTGATTGCAGCTTTGCAAGTACCAGAACCATACTGTCCCATTTGGGAATCAAAAAAGATTCCCAAATGGGCATCCCAATTTTTTACATTTCCTATCAAAGTACAGTCTTGTGCCTTGGTGTGTGGGGGTCTTAGCATGCCCCAAGACCAGCTAGAGGGGTCCTGAGTTGATTGCACCTTTGCAAGTATGATTAAAACATACTGTACATTTGGGAATCCCTATTGGATTTCAATGGTGACATTTGGGAATCTTTGTGACATATGGGAATCCCCATTGGGGACTCTTTTGACATTTGGGAATCCCTATTGGATTTGAATGGTGACATTGGGGTCTCTTTCTGACACTTGGGACTCGCAGGGGGGGCGTCCATATGGGACTCTTTTGACATTGGGGAATCCCCATTGGGGACTCTTTTGACATTTGGGAATCTTTCACAAATTGCACATTTTTGACATTTCCTATCAAAGTAGAGTATTGTGCCTTGGTGTGTGGGGGTCTTAGCATGCCCCAAGACCAGCTAGAGGGGTCCTGAGTTGATTGCACCTTTGCAAGTACCAGAACCATACTGTCCCATTTGGGAATCAAAAAAGATTCCCAAATGGGCATCCCAATTTTTGACATTTCCTATCAAAGTACAGTCTTGTGCCTTGGTGTGTGGGGGTCTTAGCATGCCCCAAGACCAGCTAGAGAGGTCCTGTGTTTATTGGACCGTTGGAATTATGAATAAAACATACTGTACATTTGGGAATCCCTATTGGATTTGAATGGTGACATTGGGATCTCTTTCTGACACTTGGGACTCGCAGGGGGGGCGTACATATGGGACTCTTTTGACATTGGGGACTCCCCATTGGGGACTCTTTTGACATTTGGGAATCTTTCACAAATTGCACATTTTTGACATTTCCTATCAAAGTACAGTCTTGTGCCTTGGTGTGTGGGGGTCTTAGCATGCCCCAAGACCAGCTAGACGGGTCCTGAGTTGATTGCACCTTTGCAAGTACCAGAACCATACTGTCCCATTTGGGAATCAAAAAAGATTCCCAAATGGGCATCCCAATTTTTTACATTTCCTATCAAAGTACAGTCTTGTGCCTTGGTGTGTGGGGGTATTAGCATGCCCCAAGACCAGCTAGAGAGGTCCTGTGTTGATTGGACCTTTGCAATTATGAATAAAACATACTGTACATTTGGGAATCCCTATTGGATTTGAATGGTGACATTGGGGTCTCTTTCTGACACTTGGGACTCGCAGGGGGGGCTTCCATATGGGACTCTTTTGACATTGGGGAATCCCCATTTGGGACTCTTTTGACATTTGGGAATCTTTCACAAATTGCACATTTTTGACATTTCCTATCAAAGTACAGTCTTGTGCCTTGGTGTGTGGGGGTCTTAGCATGCCCCAAGACCAGCTAGACGGGTCCTGAGTTGATTGCACCTTTGCAAGTACCAGAACCATACTTTCCCATTTGGGAATCAAAAAAGATTCCCAAATGGGCATCCCATTTTTGACATTTCCTATCAAAGTACAGTCTTGTGCCTTGGTGTGTGGGGGTCTTAGCATGCCCCAAGACCAGCTAGACGGGTCCTGAGTTGATTGCACCTTTGCAAGTACCAGAACCATACTGTCCCATTTGGGAATCAAGAAAGATTCCCATATGGGCATCCCATTTTTGACATTTCCTATCAAAGTACAGTCTTGTGCCTTGGTGTGTGGGGGTCTTAGCATGCCTTAAGACCAGCTAGAGGGGTCCTGAGTTGATTGCACCTTTGCAAGTACCAGAACCATACTCTCCCATTTGGGAATCAAAAAAGATTCCCAAATGGGCATCCCATTTTTGACATTTCCTATCAAAGTACAGTCTTGTGCCTTGGTGTGTGGGGGTCTTAGCATGCCCCAAGACCAGCTAGAGGGGTCCTGAGTTGATTGCACCTTTGCAAGTACCAGAACCATACTTTCCCATTTGGGAATCAAAAAAGATTCCCAAATGGGCATCCCATTTTTGACATTTCCTATCAAAGTACAGTCTTGTGCCTTGGTGTGTGGGGGTCTTAGCATGCCTTAAGACCAGCTAGAGGGGTCCTGAGTTGATTGCACCTTTGCAAGTACCAGAACCATACTGTCCCATTTGGGAATCAAGAAAGATTCCCAAATGGGCATCCCACATCAAAATTGTCAGTGTTCCCATGCAGGCATGCTAGCTCCTAGCGGGTCCGATCCAAGACCGTCCTGCTCCATTTGAGTGTGGTAACAACATATTAAAAAATCAGCATGATTGCATGTTCAGAAAAAAAGTTGCTTCAATCTGATCAAGCTGTACAGATGGTGTCAGGGGCTATGATCCTGACACCATACAGACCTTGGTTTCTCCAACAAGGCAAATTTTTTTTCTGAAGGACTTGGGCAGTTTATTCTTTCACATTATGATAGTAGACACTGTACCTGTTATGCGTGTGAAATATGGGGTTCCTAGTGTAATATTAAGGGTAATTTATCCATGAAAGATTCCCAAATGGACACCACTGACATTTGGGAATCCTTGACTAAAATTCAAACTTTGGAACTAATTTTGAAGGTCTTGCCATTGACCAATGTGCACAAAAATCTCACCACACGTTGTTTGTAATGTCCACTTTAACCTAGAAGTGGTTGCAAGTTTCTAGCTTTAGTGAAAGGGTCATGAAGCCATGAAAATGTTAAGAAAGGTCACATAGGTCACACTGTCCATTTGGGAATCAAAAAAGATTCCCAAATGGGCATCCCATTTTTGACATTTCCTATCAAAGTAGAGTATTGTGCCTTGGTGTGTGGGGGTCTTAGAATGCCCCAAGACCAGCTAGAAGGGTCCTGAGTTGATTGCACCTTTGCAAGTACCAGAACCATACTGTCCCATTTGGGAATCAAAAAAGATTCCCAAATGGGCATTCCAATTTTTTACATTTCCTATCAAAGTACAGTCTTGTGCCTTGGTGTGTGGGGGTATTAGCATGCCCCAAGACCAGCTAGAGAGGTCCTGTGTTGATTGGACCTTTGCAATTATGAATAAAACATACTGTACATTTGGGAATCCCTATTGGATTTGAATGGTGACATTGGGGTCTCTTTCTGACACTTGGGACTCGCAGGGGGGGCGTCCATATGGGACTCTTTTGACATTGGGGAATCCCCATTGGGGACTCTTTTGACATTTGGGAATCTTTCACAAATTGCACATTTTTGACATTTCCTATCAAAGTAGAGTATTGTGCCTTGGTGTGTGGGGGTCTTAGCATGCCCCAAGACCAGCTAGAGGGGTCCTGAGTTGATTGCAGCTTTGCAAGTACCAGAACCATACTGTCCCATTTGGGAATCAAAAAAGATTCCCAAATGGGCATCTCCATTTTTGACATTTCCTATCAAAGTACAGTCTTGTGCCTTGGTGTGTGGGGGTCTTAGCATGCCCCAAGACCAGCTAGAGGGGTCCTGAGTTGATTGCACCTTTGCAAGTATGAAAAAAACATACTGTACATTTGGGAATCCCTATTGGATTTCAATGGTGACATTTGGGAATCTTTGTGACATATGGGAATCCCCATTGGGGACTCTTTTGACATTTGGGAATCCCTATTGGATTTGAATGGTGACATTGGGGTCTCTTTCTGACACTTGGGACTCGCAGGGGGGGCGTCCATATGGGACTCTTTTGACATTGGGGAATCCCCATTGGGGACTCTTTTGACATTTGGGAATCTTTCACAAATTGCACATTTTTGACATTTCCTATCAAAGTAGAGTATTGTGCCTTGGTGTGTGGGGGTCTTAGCATGCCCCAAGACCAGCTAGAGGGGTCCTGAGTTGATTGCAGCTTTGCAAGTACCAGAACCATACTGTCCCATTTTGGAATCAAAAAAGATTCCCAAATGGGCATCTCCATTTTTGACATTTCCTATCAAAGTACAGTCTTGTGCCTTGGTGTGTGGGGGTCTTAGCATGCCCCAAGACCAGCTAGAGGGGTCCTGAGTTGATTGCACCTTTGCAAGTATGAAAAAAACATACTGTACATTTGGGAATCCCTATTGGATTTCAATGGTGACATTTGGGAATCTTTGTGACATATGGGAATCCCCATTGGGGACTCTTTTGACATTTGGGAATCCCTATTGGATTTGAATGGTGACATTGGGGTCTCTTTCTGACACTTGGGACTCGCAGGGGGGGCGTCCATATGGGACTCTTTTGACATTGGGGAATCCCCATTGGGGACTCTTTTGACATTTGGGAATCTTTCACAAATTGCACATTTTTGACATTTCCTATCAAAGTAGAGTATTGTGCCTTGGTGTGTGGGGTTCTTAGCATGCCCCAAGACCAGCTAGAGGGGTCCTGAGTTGATTGCAGCTTTGCAAGTACCAGAACCATACTGTCCCATTTGGGAATCAAAAAAGATTCCCAAATGGGCATCCCAATTTTTGACATTTCCTATCAAAGTACAGTCTTGTGCCTTGGTGTGTGGGGGTCTTAGCATGCCCCAAGACCAGCTAGAGGGGTCCTGAGTTGATTGCACCTTTGCAAGTACCAGAACCACACTGTCCCATTTGGGAATCAAAAAAGATTCCCAAATGGGCATCCCAATTTTTGACATTTCCTATCAAAGTACAGTCTTGTGCCTTGGTGTGTGGGGGTCTTAGCATGCCCCAAGACCAGCTAGAGAGGTCCTGTGTTTATTGGACCGTTGGAATTATGAATATAACATACTGTACATTTGGGAATCCCTATTGGATTTGAATGGTGACATTGGGGTCTCTTTCTGACACTTGGGACTCGCAGGGGGGGCGTACATATGGGACTCTTTTGACATTGGGGACTCCCCATTGGGGACTCTTTTGACATTTGGGAATCTTTCACAAATTGCACATTTTTGACATTTCCTATCAAAGTACAGTCTTGTGCCTTGGTGTGTGGGGGTCTTAGCATGCCCCAAGACCAGCTAGACGGGTCCTGAGTTGATTGCACCTTTGCAAGTACCAGAACCATACTGTCCCATTTGGGAATCAAAAAAGATTCCCAAATGGGCATCCCAATTTTTTACATTTCCTATCAAAGTACAGTCTTGTGCCTTGGTGTGTGGGGGTATTAGCATGCCCCAAGACCAGCTAGAGAGGTCCTGTGTTGATTGGACCTTTGCAATTATGAATAAAACATACTGTACATTTGGGAATCCCTATTGGATTTGAATGGTGACATTGGGGTCTCTTTCTGACACTTGGGACTCGCAGGGGGGGCGTCCATATGGGACTCTTTTGACATTGGGGAATCCCCATTTGGGACTCTTTTGACATTTGGGAATCTTTCACAAATTGCACATTTTTGACATTTCCTATCAAAGTACAGTCTTGTGCCTTGGTGTGTGGGGGTCTTAGCATGCCCCAAGACCAGCTAGACAGGTCCTGAGTTGATTGCACCTTTGCAAGTACCAGAACCATACTTTCCCATTTGGGAATCAAAAAAGATTCCCAAATGGGCATCCCATTTTTGACATTTCCTATCAAAGTACAGTCTTGTGCCTTGGTGTGTGGGGGTCTTAGCATGCCTTAAGACCAGCTAGAGGGGTCCTGAGTTGATTGCACCTTTGCAAGTACCAGAACCATACTCTCCCATTTGGGAATCAAAAAAGATTCCCAAATGGGCATCCCATTTTTGACATTTCCTATCAAAGTACAGTCTTGTGCCTTGGTGTGTGGGGGTCTTAGCATGCCCCAAGACCAGCTAGAGGGGTCCTGAGTTGATTGCACCTTTGCAAGTACCAGAACCATACTTTCCCATTTGGGAATCAAAAAAGATTCCCAAATGGGCATCCCATTTTTGACATTTCCTATCAAAGTACAGTCTTGTGCCTTGGTGTGTGGGGGTCTTAGCATGCCTTAAGACCAGCTAGAGGGGTCCTGAGTTGATTGCACCTTTGCAAGTACCAGAACCATACTCTCCCATTTGGGAATCAAAAAAGATTCCCAAATGGGCATCCCATTTTTGACATTTCCTATCAAAGTACAGTCTTGTGCCTTGGTGTGTGGGGGTCTTAGCATGCCCCAAGACCAGCTAGACAGGTCCTGAGTTGATTGCACCTTTGCAAGTACCAGAACCATACTTTCCCATTTGGGAATCAAAAAAGATTCCCAAATGGGCATCCCATTTTTGACATTTCCTATCAAAGTACAGTCTTGTGCCTTGGTGTGTGGGGGTCTTAGCATGCCTTAAGACCAGCTAGAGGGGTCCTGAGTTGATTGCACCTTTGCAAGTACCAGAACCATACTCTCCCATTTGGGAATCAAAAAAGATTCCCAAATGGGCATCCCATTTTTGACATTTCCTATCAAAGTACAGTCTTGTGCCTTGGTGTGTGGGGGTCTTAGCATGCCTTAAGACCAGCTAGAGGGGTCCTGAGTTGATTGCACCTTTGCAAGTACCAGAACCATACTGTCCCATTTGGGAATCAAGAAAGATTCCCATATGGGCATCCCATTTTTGACATTTCCTATCAAAGTACAGTCTTGTGCCTTGGTGTGTGGGGGTCTTAGCATGCCTTAAGACCAGCTAGAGGGGTCCTGAGTTGATTGCACCTTTGCAAGTACCAGAACCATACTCTCCCATTTGGGAATCAAAAAAGATTCCCAAATGGGCATCCCATTTTTGACATTTCCTATCAAAGTACAGTCTTGTGCCTTGGTGTGTGGGGGTCTTAGCATGCCCCAAGACCAGCTAGAGGGGTCCTGAGTTGATTGCACCTTTGCAAGTACCAGAACCATACTTTCCCATTTGGGAATCAAAAAAGATTCCCAAATGGGCATCCCATTTTTGACATTTCCTATCAAAGTACAGTCTTGTGCCTTGGTGTGTGGGGGTCTTAGCATGCCTTAAGACCAGCTAGAGAGGTCCTGTGTTGATTGGACCTTTGCAATTATGAATAAAACATACTGTACATTTGGGAATCCCTATTGGATTTGAATGGTGACATTGGGGTCTCTTTCTGACACTTGGGACTCGCAGGGGGGGCGTCCATATGGGACTCTTTTGACATTGGGGAATCCCCATTGGGGACTCTTTTGACATTTGGGAATCTTTCACAAATTGCACATTTTTGACATTTCCTATCAAAGTAGAGTATTGTGCCTTGGTGTGTGGGGGTCTTAGCATGCCCCAAGACCAGCTAGAGGGGTCCTGAGTTGATTGCACCTTTGCAAGTACCAGAACCATACTGTCCCATTTGGGAATCAAAAAAGATTCCCAAATGGGCATCCCAATTTTTGACATTTCCTATCAAAGTACAGTCTTGTGCCTTGGTGTGTGGGGGTCTTAGCATGCCCCAAGACCAGCTAGAGGGGTCCTGAGTTGATTGCACCTTTGCAAGTATGAAAAAAACATACTGTACATTTGGGAATCCCTATTGGATTTCAATGGTGACATTTGGGAATCTTTGTGACATATGGGAATCCCCATTGGGGACTCTTTTGACATTTGGGAATCCCTATTGGATTTGAATGGTGACATTGGGGTCTCTTTCTGACACTTGGGACTCGCAGGGGGGGCGTCCATATGGGACTCTTTTGACATTGGGGAATCCCCATTGGGGACTCTTTTGACATTTGGGAATCTTTCACAAATTGCACATTTTTGACATTTCCTATCAAAGTAGAGTATTGTGCCTTGGTGTGTGGGGTTCTTAGCATGCCCCAAGACCAGCTAGAGGGGTCCTGAGTTGATTGCAGCTTTGCAAGTACCAGAACCATACTGTCCCATTTGGGAATCAAAAAAGATTCCCAAATGGGCATCCCAATTTTTTACATTTCCTATCAAAGTACAGTCTTGTGCCTTGGTGTGTGGGGGTCTTAGCATGCCCCAAGACCAGCTAGAGGGGTCCTGAGTTGATTGCACCTTTGCAAGTATGATTAAAACATACTGTACATTTGGGAATCCCTATTGGATTTCAATGGTGACATTTGGGAATCTTTGTGACATATGGGAATCCCCATTGGGGACTCTTTTGACATTTGGGAATCCCTATTGGATTTGAATGGTGACATTGGGGTCTCTTTCTGACACTTGGGACTCGCAGGGGGGGCGTCCATATGGGACTCTTTTGACATTGGGGAATCCCCATTGGGGACTCTTTTGACATTTGGGAATCTTTCACAAATTGCACATTTTTGACATTTCCTATCAAAGTAGAGTATTGTGCCTTGGTGTGTGGGGGTCTTAGCATGCCCCAAGACCAGCTAGAGGGGTCCTGAGTTGATTGCACCTTTGCAAGTACCAGAACCATACTGTCCCATTTGGGAATCAAAAAAGATTCCCAAATGGGCATCCCAATTTTTGACATTTCCTATCAAAGTACAGTCTTGTGCCTTGGTGTGTGGGGGTCTTAGCATGCCCCAAGACCAGCTAGAGAGGTCCTGTGTTTATTGGACCGTTGGAATTATGAATAAAACATACTGTACATTTGGGAATCCCTATTGGATTTGAATGGTGACATTGGGATCTCTTTCTGACACTTGGGACTCGCAGGGGGGGCGTACATATGGGACTCTTTTGACATTGGGGACTCCCCATTGGGGACTCTTTTGACATTTGGGAATCTTTCACAAATTGCACATTTTTGACATTTCCTATCAAAGTACAGTCTTGTGCCTTGGTGTGTGGGGGTCTTAGCATGCCCCAAGACCAGCTAGACGGGTCCTGAGTTGATTGCACCTTTGCAAGTACCAGAACCATACTGTCCCATTTGGGAATCAAAAAAGATTCCCAAATGGGCATCCCAATTTTTTACATTTCCTATCAAAGTACAGTCTTGTGCCTTGGTGTGTGGGGGTATTAGCATGCCCCAAGACCAGCTAGAGAGGTCCTGTGTTGATTGGACCTTTGCAATTATGAATAAAACATACTGTACATTTGGGAATCCCTATTGGATTTGAATGGTGACATTGGGGTCTCTTTCTGACACTTGGGACTCGCAGGGGGGGCTTCCATATGGGACTCTTTTGACATTGGGGAATCCCCATTTGGGACTCTTTTGACATTTGGGAATCTTTCACAAATTGCACATTTTTGACATTTCCTATCAAAGTACAGTCTTGTGCCTTGGTGTGTGGGGGTCTTAGCATGCCCCAAGACCAGCTAGACGGGTCCTGAGTTGATTGCACCTTTGCAAGTACCAGAACCATACTTTCCCATTTGGGAATCAAAAAAGATTCCCAAATGGGCATCCCATTTTTGACATTTCCTATCAAAGTACAGTCTTGTGCCTTGGTGTGTGGGGGTCTTAGCATGCCCCAAGACCAGCTAGACGGGTCCTGAGTTGATTGCACCTTTGCAAGTACCAGAACCATACTGTCCCATTTGGGAATCAAGAAAGATTCCCATATGGGCATCCCATTTTTGACATTTCCTATCAAAGTACAGTCTTGTGCCTTGGTGTGTGGGGGTCTTAGCATGCCTTAAGACCAGCTAGAGGGGTCCTGAGTTGATTGCACCTTTGCAAGTACCAGAACCATACTCTCCCATTTGGGAATCAAAAAAGATTCCCAAATGGGCATCCCATTTTTGACATTTCCTATCAAAGTACAGTCTTGTGCCTTGGTGTGTGGGGGTCTTAGCATGCCCCAAGACCAGCTAGAGGGGTCCTGAGTTGATTGCACCTTTGCAAGTACCAGAACCATACTTTCCCATTTGGGAATCAAAAAAGATTCCCAAATGGGCATCCCATTTTTGACATTTCCTATCAAAGTACAGTCTTGTGCCTTGGTGTGTGGGGGTCTTAGCATGCCTTAAGACCAGCTAGAGGGGTCCTGAGTTGATTGCACCTTTGCAAGTACCAGAACCATACTGTCCCATTTGGGAATCAAGAAAGATTCCCAAATGGGCATCCCACATCAAAATTGTCAGTGTTCCCATGCAGGCATGCTAGCTCCTAGCGGGTCCGATCCAAGACCGTCCTGCTCCATTTGAGTGTGGTAACAACATATTAAAAAATCAGCATGATTGCATGTTCAGAAAAAAAGTTGCTTCAATCTGATCAAGCTGTACAGATGGTGTCAGGGGCTATGATCCTGACACCATACAGACCTTGGTTTCTCCAACAAGGCAAATTTTTTTTCTGAAGGACTTGGGCAGTTTATTCTTTCACATTATGATAGTAGACACTGTACCTGTTATGCGTGTGAAATATGGGGTTCCTAGTGTAATATTAAGGGTAATTTATCCATGAAAGATTCCCAAATGGACACCACTGACATTTGGGAATCCTTGACTAAAATTCAAACTTTGGAACTAATTTTGAAGGTCTTGCCATTGACCAATGTGCACAAAAATCTCACCACACGTTGTTTGTAATGTCCACTTTAACCTAGAAGTGGTTGCAAGTTTCTAGCTTTAGTGAAAGGGTCATGAAGCCATGAAAATGTTAAGAAAGGTCACATAGGTCACACTGTCCATTTGGGAATCAAAAAAGATTCCCAAATGGGCATCCCATTTTTGACATTTCCTATCAAAGTAGAGTATTGTGCCTTGGTGTGTGGGGGTCTTAGAATGCCCCAAGACCAGCTAGAAGGGTCCTGAGTTGATTGCACCTTTGCAAGTACCAGAACCATACTGTCCCATTTGGGAATCAAAAAAGATTCCCAAATGGGCATTCCAATTTTTTACATTTCCTATCAAAGTACAGTCTTGTGCCTTGGTGTGTGGGGGTATTAGCATGCCCCAAGACCAGCTAGAGAGGTCCTGTGTTGATTGGACCTTTGCAATTATGAATAAAACATACTGTACATTTGGGAATCCCTATTGGATTTGAATGGTGACATTGGGGTCTCTTTCTGACACTTGGGACTCGCAGGGGGGGCGTCCATATGGGACTCTTTTGACATTGGGGAATCCCCATTGGGGACTCTTTTGACATTTGGGAATCTTTCACAAATTGCACATTTTTGACATTTCCTATCAAAGTAGAGTATTGTGCCTTGGTGTGTGGGGGTCTTAGCATGCCCCAAGACCAGCTAGAGGGGGTCCTGAGTTGATTGCAGCTTTGCAAGTACCAGAACCATACTGTCCCATTTGGGAATCAAAAAAGATTCCCAAATGGGCATCTCCATTTTTGACATTTCCTATCAAAGTACAGTCTTGTGCCTTGGTGTGTGGGGGTCTTAGCATGCCCCAAGACCAGCTAGAGGGGTCCTGAGTTGATTGCACCTTTGCAAGTATGAAAAAAACATACTGTACATTTGGGAATCCCTATTGGATTTCAATGGTGACATTTGGGAATCTTTGTGACATATGGGAATCCCCATTGGGGACTCTTTTGACATTTGGGAATCCCTATTGGATTTGAATGGTGACATTGGGGTCTCTTTCTGACACTTGGGACTCGCAGGGGGGGCGTCCATATGGGACTCTTTTGACATTGGGGAATCCCCATTGGGGACTCTTTTGACATTTGGGAATCTTTCACAAATTGCACATTTTTGACATTTCCTATCAAAGTAGAGTATTGTGCCTTGGTGTGTGGGGGTCTTAGCATGCCCCAAGACCAGCTAGAGGGGTCCTGAGTTGATTGCAGCTTTGCAAGTACCAGAACCATACTGTCCCATTTTGGAATCAAAAAAGATTCCCAAATGGGCATCTCCATTTTTGACATTTCCTATCAAAGTACAGTCTTGTGCCTTGGTGTGTGGGGGTCTTAGCATGCCCCAAGACCAGCTAGAGGGGTCCTGAGTTGATTGCACCTTTGCAAGTATGAAAAAAACATACTGTACATTTGGGAATCCCTATTGGATTTCAATGGTGACATTTGGGAATCTTTGTGACATATGGGAATCCCCATTGGGGACTCTTTTGACATTTGGGAATCCCTATTGGATTTGAATGGTGACATTGGGGTCTCTTTCTGACACTTGGGACTCGCAGGGGGGGCGTCCATATGGGACTCTTTTGACATTGGGGAATCCCCATTGGGGACTCTTTTGACATTTGGGAATCTTTCACAAATTGCACATTTTTGACATTTCCTATCAAAGTAGAGTATTGTGCCTTGGTGTGTGGGGGTCTTAGCATGCCCCAAGACCAGCTAGAGGGGTCCTGAGTTGATTGCAGCTTTGCAAGTACCAGAACCATACTGTCCCATTTGGGAATCAAAAAAGATTCCCAAATGGGCATCCCAATTTTTGACATTTCCTATCAAAGTACAGTCTTGTGCCTTGGTGTGTGGGGGTCTTAGCATGCCCCAAGACCAGCTAGAGAGGTCCTGTGTTTATTGGACCGTTGGAATTATGAATATAACATACTGTACATTTGGGAATCCCTATTGGATTTGAATGGTGACATTGGGGTCTCTTTCTGACACTTGGGACTCGCAGGGGGGGCGTACATATGGGACTCTTTTGACATTGGGGACTCCCCATTGGGGACTCTTTTGACATTTGGGAATCTTTCACAAATTGCACATTTTTGACATTTCCTATCAAAGTACAGTCTTGTGCCTTGGTGTGTGGGGGTCTTAGCATGCCCCAAGACCAGCTAGACGGGTCCTGAGTTGATTGCACCTTTGCAAGTACCAGAACCATACTGTCCCATTTGGGAATCAAAAAAGATTCCCAAATGGGCATCCCAATTTTTTACATTTCCTATCAAAGTACAGTCTTGTGCCTTGGTGTGTGGGGGTATTAGCATGCCCCAAGACCAGCTAGAGAGGTCCTGTGTTGATTGGACCTTTGCAATTATGAATAAAACATACTGTACATTTGGGAATCCCTATTGGATTTGAATGGTGACATTGGGGTCTCTTTCTGACACTTGGGACTCGCAGGGGGGGCGTCCATATGGGACTCTTTTGACATTGGGGAATCCCCATTTGGGACTCTTTTGACATTTGGGAATCTTTCACAAATTGCACATTTTTGACATTTCCTATCAAAGTACAGTCTTGTGCCTTGGTGTGTGGGGGTCTTAGCATGCCCCAAGACCAGCTAGACAGGTCCTGAGTTGATTGCACCTTTGCAAGTACCAGAACCATACTTTCCCATTTGGGAATCAAAAAAGATTCCCAAATGGGCATCCCATTTTTGACATTTCCTATCAAAGTACAGTCTTGTGCCTTGGTGTGTGGGGGTCTTAGCATGCCTTAAGACCAGCTAGAGGGGTCCTGAGTTGATTGCACCTTTGCAAGTACCAGAACCATACTCTCCCATTTGGGAATCAAAAAAGATTCCCAAATGGGCATCCCATTTTTGACATTTCCTATCAAAGTACAGTCTTGTGCCTTGGTGTGTGGGGGTCTTAGCATGCCCCAAGACCAGCTAGAGGGGTCCTGAGTTGATTGCACCTTTGCAAGTACCAGAACCATACTTTCCCATTTGGGAATCAAAAAAGATTCCCAAATGGGCATCCCATTTTTGACATTTCCTATCAAAGTACAGTCTTGTGCCTTGGTGTGTGGGGGTCTTAGCATGCCTTAAGACCAGCTAGAGGGGTCCTGAGTTGATTGCACCTTTGCAAGTACCAGAACCATACTCTCCCATTTGGGAATCAAAAAAGATTCCCAAATGGGCATCCCATTTTTGACATTTCCTATCAAAGTACAGTCTTGTGCCTTGGTGTGTGGGGGTCTTAGCATGCCCCAAGACCAGCTAGACAGGTCCTGAGTTGATTGCACCTTTGCAAGTACCAGAACCATACTTTCCCATTTGGGAATCAAAAAAGATTCCCAAATGGGCATCCCATTTTTGACATTTCCTATCAAAGTACAGTCTTGTGCCTTGGTGTGTGGGGGTCTTAGCATGCCTTAAGACCAGCTAGAGGGGTCCTGAGTTGATTGCACCTTTGCAAGTACCAGAACCATACTCTCCCATTTGGGAATCAAAAAAGATTCCCAAATGGGCATCCCATTTTTGACATTTCCTATCAAAGTACAGTCTTGTGCCTTGGTGTGTGGGGGTCTTAGCATGCCTTAAGACCAGCTAGAGGGGTCCTGAGTTGATTGCACCTTTGCAAGTACCAGAACCATACTGTCCCATTTGGGAATCAAGAAAGATTCCCATATGGGCATCCCATTTTTGACATTTCCTATCAAAGTACAGTCTTGTGCCTTGGTGTGTGGGGGTCTTAGCATGCCTTAAGACCAGCTAGAGGGGTCCTGAGTTGATTGCACCTTTGCAAGTACCAGAACCATACTCTCCCATTTGGGAATCAAAAAAGATTCCCAAATGGGCATCCCATTTTTGACATTTCCTATCAAAGTACAGTCTTGTGCCTTGGTGTGTGGGGGTCTTAGCATGCCCCAAGACCAGCTAGAGGGGTCCTGAGTTGATTGCACCTTTGCAAGTACCAGAACCATACTTTCCCATTTGGGAATCAAAAAAGATTCCCAAATGGGCATCCCATTTTTGACATTTCCTATCAAAGTACAGTCTTGTGCCTTGGTGTGTGGGGGTCTTAGCATGCCTTAAGACCAGCTAGAGGGGTCCTGAGTTGATTGCACCTTTGCAAGTACCAGAACCATACTGTCCCATTTGGGAATCAAGAAAGATTCCCAAATGGGCATCCCACATCAAAATTGTCAGTGTTCCCATGCAGGCATGCTAGCTCCTAGCGGGTCCGATCCAAGACCGTCCTGCTCCATTTGAGTGTGGTAACAACATATTAAAAAATCAGCATGATTGCATGTTCAGAAAAAAAGTTGCTTCAATCTGATCAAGCTGTACAGATGGTGTCAGGGGCTATGATCCTGACACCATACAGACCTTGGTTTCTCCAACAAGGCAAATTTTTTTTCTGAAGGACTTGGGCAGTTTATTCTTTCACATTATGATAGTAGACACTGTACCTGTTATGCGTGTGAAATATGGGGTTCCTAGTGTAATATTAAGGGTAATTTATCCATGAAAGATTCCCAAATGGACACCACTGACATTTGGGAATCCTTGACTAAAATTCAAACTTTGGAACTAATTTTGAAGGTCTTGCCATTGACCAATGTGCACAAAAATCTCACCACACGTTGTTTGTAATGTCCACTTTAACCTAGAAGTGGTTGCAAGTTTCTAGCTTTAGTGAAAGGGTCATGAAGCCATGAAAATGTTAAGAAAGGTCACATAGGTCACACTGTCCATTTGGGAATCAAAAAAGATTCCCAAATGGGCATCCCATTTTTGACATTTCCTATCAAAGTAGAGTATTGTGCCTTGGTGTGTGGGGGTCTTAGAATGCCCCAAGACCAGCTAGAAGGGTCCTGAGTTGATTGCACCTTTGCAAGTACCAGAACCATACTGTCCCATTTGGGAATCAAAAAAGATTCCCAAATGGGCATTCCAATTTTTTACATTTCCTATCAAAGTACAGTCTTGTGCCTTGGTGTGTGGGGGTATTAGCATGCCCCAAGACCAGCTAGAGAGGTCCTGTGTTGATTGGACCTTTGCAATTATGAATAAAACATACTGTACATTTGGGAATCCCTATTGGATTTGAATGGTGACATTGGGGTCTCTTTCTGACACTTGGGACTCGCAGGGGGGGCGTCCATATGGGACTCTTTTGACATTGGGGAATCCCCATTGGGGACTCTTTTGACATTTGGGAATCTTTCACAAATTGCACATTTTTGACATTTCCTATCAAAGTAGAGTATTGTGCCTTGGTGTGTGGGGGTCTTAGCATGCCCCAAGACCAGCTAGAGGGGTCCTGAGTTGATTGCAGCTTTGCAAGTACCAGAACCATACTGTCCAATTTGGGAATCAAAAAAGATTCCCAAATGGGCATCTCCATTTTTGACATTTCCTATCAAAGTAGAGTATTGTGCCTTGGTGTGTGGGGTTCTTAGCATGCCCCAAGACCAGCTAGAGGGGTCCTGAGTTGATTGCAGCTTTGCAAGTACCAGAACCATACTGTCCCATTTGGGAATCAAAAAAGATTCCCAAATGGGCATCCCAATTTTTGACATTTCCTATCAAAGTACAGTCTTGTGCCTTGGTGTGTGGGGGTCTTAGCATGCCCCAAGACCAGCTAGAGGGGTCCTGAGTTGATTGCACCTTTGCAAGTATGAAAAAAACATACTGTACATTTGGGAATCCCTATTGGATTTCAATGGTGACATTTGGGAATCTTTGTGACATATGGGAATCCCCATTGGGGACTCTTTTGACATTTGGGAATCCCTATTGGATTTGAATGGTGACATTGGGGTCTCTTTCTGACACTTGGGACTCGCAGGGGGGGCGTCCATATGGGACTCTTTTGACATTGGGGAATCCCCATTGGGGACTCTTTTGACATTTGGGAATCTTTCACAAATTGCACATTTTTGACATTTCCTATCAAAGTAGAGTATTGTGCCTTGGTGTGTGGGGTTCTTAGCATGCCCCAAGACCAGCTAGAGGGGTCCTGAGTTGATTGCAGCTTTGCAAGTACCAGAACCATACTGTCCCATTTGGGAATCAAAAAAGATTCCCAAATGGGCATCCCAATTTTTGACATTTCCTATCAAAGTACAGTCTTGTGCCTTGGTGTGTGGGGGTCTTAGCATGCCCCAAGACCAGCTAGAGGGGTCCTGAGTTGATTGCACCTTTGCAAGTATGAAAAAAACATACTGTACATTTGGGAATCCCTATTGGATTTCAATGGTGACATTTGGGAATCTTTGTGACATATGGGAATCCCCATTGGGGACTCTTTTGACATTTGGGAATCCCTATTGGATTTGAATGGTGACATTGGGGTCTCTTTCTGACACTTGGGACTCGCAGGGGGGGCGTCCATATGGGACTCTTTTGACATTGGGGAATCCCCATTGGGGACTCTTTTGACATTTGGGAATCTTTCACAAATTGCACATTTTTGACATTTCCTATCAAAGTACAGTCTTGTGCCTTGGTGTGTGGGGGTCTTAGCATGCCCCAAGACCAGCTAGAGGGGTCCTGAGTTGATTGCACCTTTGCAAGTACCAGAACCACACTGTCCCATTTGGGAATCAAAAAAGATTCCCAAATGGGCATCCCAATTTTTGACATTTCCTATCAAAGTACAGTCTTGTGCCTTGGTGTGTGGGGGTCTTAGCATGCCCCAAGACCAGCTAGAGAGGTCCTGTGTTTATTGGACCGTTGGAATTATGAATAAAACATACTGTACATTTGGGAATCCCTATTGGATTTGAATGGTGACATTGGGGTCTCTTTCTGACACTTGGGACTCGCAGGGGGGGCGTACATATGGGACTCTTTTGACATTGGGGACTCCCCATTGGGGACTCTTTTGACATTTGGGAATCTTTCACAAATTGCACATTTTTGACATTTCCTATCAAAGTACAGTCTTGTGCCTTGGTGTGTGGGGGTCTTAGCATGCCCCAAGACCAGCTAGACGGGTCCTGAGTTGATTGCACCTTTGCAAGTACCAGAACCATACTGTCCCATTTGGGAATCAAAAAAGATTCCCAAATGGGCATCCCAATTTTTTACATTTCCTATCAAAGTACAGTCTTGTGCCTTGGTGTGTGGGGGTATTAGCATGCCCCAAGACCAGCTAGAGAGGTCCTGTGTTGATTGGACCTTTGCAATTATGAATAAAACATACTGTACATTTGGGAATCCCTATTGGATTTGAATGGTGACATTGGGGTCTCTTTCTGACACTTGGGACTCGCAGGGGGGGCGTCCATATGGGACTCTTTTGACATTGGGGAATCCCCATTTGGGACTCTTTTGACATTTGGGAATCTTTCACAAATTGCACATTTTTGACATTTCCTATCAAAGTACAGTCTTGTGCCTTGGTGTGTGGGGGTCTTAGCATGCCCCAAGACCAGCTAGACAGGTCCTGAGTTGATTGCACCTTTGCAAGTACCAGAACCATACTTTCCCATTTGGGAATCAAAAAAGATTCCCAAATGGGCATCCCATTTTTGACATTTCCTATCAAAGTACAGTCTTGTGCCTTGGTGTGTGGGGGTCTTAGCATGCCTTAAGACCAGCTAGAGGGGTCCTGAGTTGATTGCACCTTTGCAAGTACCAGAACCATACTCTCCCATTTGGGAATCAAAAAAGATTCCCAAATGGGCATCCCATTTTTGACATTTCCTATCAAAGTACAGTCTTGTGCCTTGGTGTGTGGGGGTCTTAGCATGCCCCAAGACCAGCTAGAGGGGTCCTGAGTTGATTGCACCTTTGCAAGTACCAGAACCATACTTTCCCATTTGGGAATCAAAAAAGATTCCCAAATGGGCATCCCATTTTTGACATTTCCTATCAAAGTACAGTCTTGTGCCTTGGTGTGTGGGGGTCTTAGCATGCCTTAAGACCAGCTAGAGGGGTCCTGAGTTGATTGCACCTTTGCAAGTACCAGAACCATACTGTCCCATTTGGGAATCAAGAAAGATTCCCAAATGGGCATCCCACATCAAAATTGTCAGTGTTCCCATGCAGGCATACTAGCTCCTAGCGGGTCCGATCAAAGACCGTCCTGCTCAATTTGAGTGTGGTAACAACATATTAAAAAATCAGCATGATTGCATGTTCAGAAAAAAAGTTGCTTCAATCTGATCAAGCTGTACAGATGGTGTCAGGGGCTATGATCCTGACACCATACAGACCTTGGTTTCTCCAACAAGGCAATTTTTTTTTCTGAAGGACTTGGGCAGTTTATTCTTTCACATTATGATAGTAGACACTGTCCCTGTTATGCGTGTGAAATATGGGGTTCCTAGTGTAATATTAAGGGTAATTTATCCATGAAAGATTCCCAAATGGACACCACTGACATTTGGGAATCCTTGACTAAAATTCAAACTTTGGAACTCATTTTGAAGGTCTTGCCATTGACCAATGTGCACAAAAATCTCACCACACGTTGTTTGTAATGTCCACTTTAACCTAGAAGTGGTTGCAAGTTTCTAGCTTTAGTGAAAGGGTCATGAAGCCATGAAAATGTTAAGAAAGGTCACATAGGTCACACTGTCCATTTGGGAATCAAAAAAGATTCCCAAATGGGCATCCCATTTTTGACATTTCCTATCAAAGTAGAGTATTGTGCCTTGGTGTAAGGGGGTCTTAGAATGCCCCAAGACCAGCTAGAAGGGTCCTGAGTTGATTGCACCTTTGCAAGTACCAGAACCATACTGTCCCATTTGGGAATCAAAAAAGATTCCCAAATGGGCATCCCAATTTTTGACATTTCCTATCAAAGTACAGTCTTGTGCCTTGGTGTGTGGGGGTCTTAGCATGCCCCAAGACCAGCTAGAGGGGTCCTGAGTTGATTGCACCTTTGCAAGTATGAAAAAAACATACTGTACATTTGGGAATCCCTATTGGATTTCAATGGTGACATTTGGGAATCTTTGTGACATATGGGAATCCCCATTGGGGACTCTTTTGACATTTGGGAATCCCTATTGGATTTGAATGGTGACATTGGGGTCTCTTTCTGACACTTGGGACTCGCAGGGGGGGCGTCCATATGGGACTCTTTTGACATTGGGGAATCCCCATTGGGGACTCTTTTGACATTTGGGAATCTTTCACAAATTGCACATTTTTGACATTTCCTATCAAAGTAGAGTATTGTGCCTTGGTGTGTGGGGTTCTTAGCATGCCCCAAGACCAGCTAGAGGGGTCCTGAGTTGATTGCAGCTTTGCAAGTACCAGAACCATACTGTCCCATTTGGGAATCAAAAAAGATTCCCAAATGGGCATCCCAATTTTTGACATTTCCTATCAAAGTACAGTCTTGTGCCTTGGTGTGTGGGGGTCTTAGCATGCCCCAAGACCAGCTAGAGGGGTCCTGAGTTGATTGCACCTTTGCAAGTATGATTAAAACATACTGTACATTTGGGAATCCCTATTGGATTTCAATGGTGACATTTGGGAATCTTTGTGACATATGGGAATCCCCATTGGGGCCTCTTTTGACATTTGGGAATCCCTATTGGATTTGAATGGTGACATTGGGGTCTCTTTCTGACACTTGGGACTCGCAGGGGGGGCGTCCATATGGGACTCTTTTGACATTGGGGACTCCCCATTGGGGACTCTTTTGACATTTGGGAATCTTTCACAAATTGCACATTTTTGACATTTCCTATCAAAGTACAGTCTTGTGCCTTGGTGTGTGGGGGTCTTAGCATGCCCCAAGACCAGCTAGACGGGTCCTGAGTTGATTGCACCTTTGCAAGTACCAGAACCATACTGTCCCATTTGGGAATCAAAAAAGATTCCCAAATGGGCATCCCAATTTTTTACAT
Organism: Borostomias antarcticus; assembly: GCF_949987555.1. Lineage (NCBI taxonomy): Eukaryota > Metazoa > Chordata > Actinopteri > Stomiiformes > Stomiidae > Borostomias > Borostomias antarcticus. Next base: position 323,138 of record NW_028176779.1, read on the forward strand.
TTCCTATCAAAGTACAGTCTTGTGCCTTGGTGTGTGGGGGTATTAGCATGCCCCAAGACCAGCTAGAGAGGTCCTGTGTTGATTGGACCTTTGCAATTATGAATAAAACATACTGTACATTTGGGAATCCCTATTGGATTTGAATGGTGACATTGGGGTCTCTTTCTGACACTTGGGACTCGCAGGGGGGGCTTCCATATGGGACTCTTTTGACATTGGGGAATCCCCATTTGGGACTCTTTTGACATTTGGGAATCTTTCACAAATTGCACATTTTTGACATTTCCTATCAAAGTACAGTCTTGTGCCTTGGTGTGTGGGGGTCTTAGCATGCCCCAAGACCAGCTAGACGGGTCCTGAGTTGATTGCACCTTTGCAAGTACCAGAACCATACTTTCCCATTTGGGAATCAAAAAAGATTCCCAAATGGGCATCCCATTTTTGACATTTCCTATCAAAGTACAGTCTTGTGCCTTGGTGTGTGGGGGTCTTAGCATGCCCCAAGACCAGCTAGACGGGTCCTGAGTTGATTGCACCTTTGCAAGTACCAGAACCATACTGTCCCATTTGGGAATCAAGAAAGATTCCCATATGGGCATCCCATTTTTGACATTTCCTATCAAAGTACAGTCTTGTGCCTTGGTGTGTGGGGGTCTTAGCATGCCTTAAGACCAGCTAGAGGGGTCCTGAGTTGATTGCACCTTTGCAAGTACCAGAACCATACTCTCCCATTTTGGAATCAAAAAAGATTCCCAAATGGGCATCCCATTTTTGACATTTCCTATCAAAGTACAGTCTTGTGCCTTGGTGTGTGGGGGTCTTAGCATGCCCCAAGACCAGCTAGAGGGGTCCTGAGTTGATTGCACCTTTGCAAGTACCAGAACCATACTTTCCCATTTGGGAATCAAAAAAGATTCCCAAATGGGCATCCCATTTTTGACATTTCCTATCAAAGTACAGTCTTGTGCCTTGGTGTGTGGGGGTCTTAGCATGCCTTAAGACCAGCTAGAGGGGTCCTGAGTTGATTGCACCTTTGCAAGTACCAGAACCATACTGTCCCATTTGGGAATCAAGAAAGATTCCCAAATGGGCATCCCACATCAAAATTGTCAGTGTTCCCATGCAGGCATGCTAGCTCCTAGTGGGTCCGATCCAAGACCGTCCTGCTCCATTTGAGTGTGGTAACAACATATTAAAAAATCAGCATGATTGCATGTTCAGAAAAAAAGTTGCTTCAATCTGATCAAGCTGTACAGATGGTGTCAGGGGCTATGATCCTGACACCATACAGACCTTGGTTTCTCCAACAAGGCAAATTTTTTTTCTGAAGGACTTGGGCAGTTTATTCTTTCACATTATGATAGTAGACACTGTACCTGTTATGCGTGTGAAATATGGGGTTCCTAGTGTAATATTAAGGGTAATTTATCCATGAAAGATTCCCAAATGGACACCACTGACATTTGGGAATCCTTGACTAAAATTCAAACTTTGGAACTAATTTTGAAGGTCTTGCCATTGACCAATGTGCACAAAAATCTCACCACACGTTGTTTGTAATGTCCACTTTAACCTAGAAGTGGTTGCAAGTTTCTAGCTTTAGTGAAAGGGTCATGAAGCCATGAAAATGTTAAGAAAGGTCACATAGGTCACACTGTCCATTTGGGAATCAAAAAAGATTCCCAAATGGGCATCCCATTTTTGACATTTCCTATCAAAGTAGAGTATTGTGCCTTGGTGTGTGGGGGTCTTAGAATGCCCCAAGACCAGCTAGAAGGGTCCTGAGTTGATTGCACCTTTGCAAGTACCAGAACCATACTGTCCCATTTGGGAATCAAAAAAGATTCCCAAATGGGCATCCCAATTTTTTACATTTCCTATCAAAGTACAGTCTTGTGCCTTGGTGTGTGGGGGTATTAGCATGCCCCAAGACCAGCTAGAGAGGTCCTGTGTTGATTGGACCTTTGCAATTATGAATAAAACATACTGTACATTTGGGAATCCCTATTGGATTTGAATGGTGACATTGGGGTCTCTTTCTGACACTTGGGACTCGCAGGGGGGGCGTCCATATGGGACTCTTTTGACATTGGGGAATCCCCATTGGGGACTCTTTTGACATTTGGGAATCTTTCACAAATTGCACATTTTTGACATTTCCTATCAAAGTAGAGTATTGTGCCTTGGTGTGTGGGGGTCTTAGCATGCCCCAAGACCAGCTAGAGGGGTCCTGAGTTGATTGCAGCTTTGCAAGTACCAGAACCATACTGTCCCATTTGGGAATCAAAAAAGATTCCCAAATGGGCATCCCATTTTTGACATTTCCTATCAAAGTACAGTCTTGTGCCTTGGTGTGTGGGGGTCTTAGCATGCCTTAAGACCAGCTAGAGGGGTCCTGAGTTGATTGCACCTTTGCAAGTACCAGAACCATACTCTCCCATTTGGGAATCAAAAAAGATTCCCAAATGGGCATCCCATTTTTGACATTTCCTATCAAAGTACAGTCTTGTGCCTTGGTGTGTGGGGGTCTTAGCATGCCCCAAGACCAGCTAGAGGGGTCCTGAGTTGATTGCACCTTTGCAAGTACCAGAACCATACTTTCCCATTTGGGAATCAAAAAAGATTCCCAAATGGGCATCCCATTTTTGACATTTCCTATCAAAGTACAGTCTTGTGCCTTGGTGTGTGGGGGTCTTAGCATGCCTTAAGACCAGCTAGAGGGGTCCTGAGTTGATTGCACCTTTGCAAGTACCAGAACCATACTGTCCCATTTGGGAATCAAGAAAGATTCCCAAATGGGCATCCCACATCAAAATTGTCAGTGTTCCCATGCAGGCATACTAGCTCCTAGCGGGTCCGATCAAAGACCGTCCTGCTCAATTTGAGTGTGGTAACAACATATTAAAAAATCAGCATGATTGCATGTTCAGAAAAAAAGTTGCTTCAATCTGATCAAGCTGTACAGATGGTGTCAGGGGCTATGATCCTGACACCATACAGACCTTGGTTTCTCCAACAAGGCAATTTTTTTTTCTGAAGGACTTGGGCAGTTTATTCTTTCACATTATGATAGTAGACACTGTCCCTGTTATGCGTGTGAAATATGGGGTTCCTAGTGTAATATTAAGGGTAATTTATCCATGAAAGATTCCCAAATGGACACCACTGACATTTGGGAATCCTTGACTAAAATTCAAACTTTGGAACTCATTTTGAAGGTCTTGCCATTGACCAATGTGCACAAAAATCTCACCACACGTTGTTTGTAATGTCCACTTTAACCTAGAAGTGGTTGCAAGTTTCTAGCTTTAGTGAAAGGGTCATGAAGCCATGAAAATGTTAAGAAAGGTCACATAGGTCACACTGTCCATTTGGGAATCAAAAAAGATTCCCAAATGGGCATCCCATTTTTGACATTTCCTATCAAAGTAGAGTATTGTGCCTTGGTGTAAGGGGGTCTTAGAATGCCCCAAGACCAGCTAGAAGGGTCCTGAGTTGATTGCACCTTTGCAAGTACCAGAACCATACTGTCCCATTTGGGAATCAAAAAAGATTCCCAAATGGGCATCCCAATTTTTGACATTTCCTATCAAAGTACAGTCTTGTGCCTTGGTGTGTGGGGGTCTTAGCATGCCCCAAGACCAGCTAGAGGGGTCCTGAGTTGATTGCACCTTTGCAAGTATGAAAAAAACATACTGTACATTTGGGAATCCCTATTGGATTTCAATGGTGACATTTGGGAATCTTTGTGACATATGGGAATCCCCATTGGGGACTCTTTTGACATTTGGGAATCCCTATTGGATTTGAATGGTGACATTGGGGTCTCTTTCTGACACTTGGGACTCGCAGGGGGGGCGTCCATATGGGACTCTTTTGACATTGGGGAATCCCCATTGGGGACTCTTTTGACATTTGGGAATCTTTCACAAATTGCACATTTTTGACATTTCCTATCAAAGTAGAGTATTGTGCCTTGGTGTGTGGGGTTCTTAGCATGCCCCAAGACCAGCTAGAGGGGTCCTGAGTTGATTGCAGCTTTGCAAGTACCAGAACCATACTGTCCCATTTGGGAATCAAAAAAGATTCCCAAATGGGCATCCCAATTTTTGACATTTCCTATCAAAGTACAGTCTTGTGCCTTGGTGTGTGGGGGTCTTAGCATGCCCCAAGACCAGCTAGAGGGGTCCTGAGTTGATTGCACCTTTGCAAGTATGATTAAAACATACTGTACATTTGGGAATCCCTATTGGATTTCAATGGTGACATTTGGGAATCTTTGTGACATATGGGAATCCCCATTGGGGCCTCTTTTGACATTTGGGAATCCCTATTGGATTTGAATGGTGACATTGGGGTCTCTTTCTGACACTTGGGACTCGCAGGGGGGGCGTCCATATGGGACTCTTTTGACATTGGGGACTCCCCATTGGGGACTCTTTTGACATTTGGGAATCTTTCACAAATTGCACATTTTTGACATTTCCTATCAAAGTACAGTCTTGTGCCTTGGTGTGTGGGGGTCTTAGCATGCCCCAAGACCAGCTAGACGGGTCCTGAGTTGATTGCACCTTTGCAAGTACCAGAACCATACTGTCCCATTTGGGAATCAAAAAAGATTCCCAAATGGGCATCCCAATTTTTTACATTTCCTATCAAAGTACAGTCTTGTGCCTTGGTGTGTGGGGGTATTAGCATGCCCCAAGACCAGCTAGAGAGGTCCTGTGTTGATTGGACCTTTGCAATTATGAATAAAACATACTGTACATTTGGGAATCCCTATTGGATTTGAATGGTGACATTGGGGTCTCTTTCTGACACTTGGGACTCGCAGGGGGGGCTTCCATATGGGACTCTTTTGACATTGGGGAATCCCCATTTGGGACTCTTTTGACATTTGGGAATCTTTCACAAATTGCACATTTTTGACATTTCCTATCAAAGTACAGTCTTGTGCCTTGGTGTGTGGGGGTCTTAGCATGCCCCAAGACCAGCTAGACGGGTCCTGAGTTGATTGCACCTTTGCAAGTACCAGAACCATACTTTCCCATTTGGGAATCAAAAAAGATTCCCAAATGGGCATCCCATTTTTGACATTTCCTATCAAAGTACAGTCTTGTGCCTTGGTGTGTGGGGGTCTTAGCATGCCCCAAGACCAGCTAGACGGGTCCTGAGTTGATTGCACCTTTGCAAGTACCAGAACCATACTGTCCCATTTGGGAATCAAGAAAGATTCCCATATGGGCATCCCATTTTTGACATTTCCTATCAAAGTACAGTCTTGTGCCTTGGTGTGTGGGGGTCTTAGCATGCCTTAAGACCAGCTAGAGGGGTCCTGAGTTGATTGCACCTTTGCAAGTACCAGAACCATACTCTCCCATTTTGGAATCAAAAAAGATTCCCAAATGGGCATCCCATTTTTGACATTTCCTATCAAAGTACAGTCTTGTGCCTTGGTGTGTGGGGGTCTTAGCATGCCCCAAGACCAGCTAGAGGGGTCCTGAGTTGATTGCACCTTTGCAAGTACCAGAACCATACTTTCCCATTTGGGAATCAAAAAAGATTCCCAAATGGGCATCCCATTTTTGACATTTCCTATCAAAGTACAGTCTTGTGCCTTGGTGTGTGGGGGTCTTAGCATGCCTTAAGACCAGCTAGAGGGGTCCTGAGTTGATTGCACCTTTGCAAGTACCAGAACCATACTGTCCCATTTGGGAATCAAGAAAGATTCCCAAATGGGCATCCCACATCAAAATTGTCAGTGTTCCCATGCAGGCATGCTAGCTCCTAGTGGGTCCGATCCAAGACCGTCCTGCTCCATTTGAGTGTGGTAACAACATATTAAAAAATCAGCATGATTGCATGTTCAGAAAAAAAGTTGCTTCAATCTGATCAAGCTGTACAGATGGTGTCAGGGGCTATGATCCTGACACCATACAGACCTTGGTTTCTCCAACAAGGCAAATTTTTTTTCTGAAGGACTTGGGCAGTTTATTCTTTCACATTATGATAGTAGACACTGTACCTGTTATGCGTGTGAAATATGGGGTTCCTAGTGTAATATTAAGGGTAATTTATCCATGAAAGATTCCCAAATGGACACCACTGACATTTGGGAATCCTTGACTAAAATTCAAACTTTGGAACTAATTTTGAAGGTCTTGCCATTGACCAATGTGCACAAAAATCTCACCACACGTTGTTTGTAATGTCCACTTTAACCTAGAAGTGGTTGCAAGTTTCTAGCTTTAGTGAAAGGGTCATGAAGCCATGAAAATGTTAAGAAAGGTCACATAGGTCACACTGTCCATTTGGGAATCAAAAAAGATTCCCAAATGGGCATCCCATTTTTGACATTTCCTATCAAAGTAGAGTATTGTGCCTTGGTGTGTGGGGGTCTTAGAATGCCCCAAGACCAGCTAGAAGGGTCCTGAGTTGATTGCACCTTTGCAAGTACCAGAACCATACTGTCCCATTTGGGAATCAAAAAAGATTCCCAAATGGGCATCCCAATTTTTTACATTTCCTATCAAAGTACAGTCTTGTGCCTTGGTGTGTGGGGGTATTAGCATGCCCCAAGACCAGCTAGAGAGGTCCTGTGTTGATTGGACCTTTGCAATTATGAATAAAACATACTGTACATTTGGGAATCCCTATTGGATTTGAATGGTGACATTGGGGTCTCTTTCTGACACTTGGGACTCGCAGGGGGGGCGTCCATATGGGACTCTTTTGACATTGGGGAATCCCCATTGGGGACTCTTTTGACATTTGGGAATCTTTCACAAATTGCACATTTTTGACATTTCCTATCAAAGTAGAGTATTGTGCCTTGGTGTGTGGGGGTCTTAGCATGCCCCAAGACCAGCTAGAGGGGTCCTGAGTTGATTGCAGCTTTGCAAGTACCAGAACCATACTGTCCCATTTGGGAATCAAAAAAGATTCCCAAATGGGCATCTCCATTTTTGACATTTCCTATCAAAGTACAGTCTTGTGCCTTGGTGTGTGGGGGTCTTAGCATGCCCCAAGACCAGCTAGAGGGGTCCTGAGTTGATTGCACCTTTGCAAGTATGAAAAAAACATACTGTACATTTGGGAATCCCTATTGGATTTCAATGGTGACATTTGGGAATCTTTGTGACACATGGGAATCCCCATTGGGGACTCTTTTGACATTTGGGAATCCCTATTGGATTTGAATGGTGACATTGGGGTCTCTTTCTGACACTTGGGACTCGCAGGGGGGGCGTCCATATGGGACTCTTTTGACATTGGGGAATCCCCATTGGGGACTCTTTTGACATTTGGGAATCTTTCACAAATTGCACATTTTTGACATTTCCTATCAAAGTAGAGTATTGTGCCTTGGTGTGTGGGGTTCTTAGCATGCCCCAAGACCAGCTAGAAGGGTCCTGAGTTGATTGCACCTTTGCAAGTACCAGAACCATACTGTCCCATTTGGGAATCAAAAAAGATTCCCAAATGGGCATCCCAATTTTTTACATTTCCTATCAAAGTACAGTCTTGTGCCTTGGTGTGTGGGGGTATTAGCATGCCCCAAGACCAGCTAGATGGGTCCTGAGTTGATTGCACCTTTGCAAGTACCAGAACCATACTGTCCCATTTGGGAATCAAGAAAGATTCCCAAATGGGCATCCCACATCAAAATTGTCAGTGTTCCCATGCAGGCATGCTAGCTCCTAGCGGGTCTGATCCAAGACCGTCCTGCTCCATTTGAGTGTGGTAACAACATATTAAAAAATCAGCATGATTGCATGTTCAGAAAAAAAGTTGCTTCAATCTGATCAAGCTGTACAGATGGTGTCAGGGGCTATGATCCTGACACCATACAGACCTTGGTTTCTCCAACAAGGCAAATTTTTTTTCTGAAGGACTTGGGCAGTTTATTCTTTCACATTATGATAGTAGACACTGTACCTGTTATGCGTGTGAAATATGGGGTTCCTAGTGTAATATTAAGGGTAATTTATCCATGAAAGATTCCCAAATGGACACCACTGACATTTGGGAATCCTTGACTAAAATTCAAACTTTGGAACTAATTTTGAAGGTCTTGCCATTGACCAATGTGCACAAAAATCTCACCACACGTTGTTTGTAATGTCCACTTTAACCTAGAAGTGGTTGCAAGTTTCTAGCTTTAGTGAAAGGGTCATGAAGCCATGAAAATGTTAAGAAAGGTCACATAGGTCACACTGTCCATTTGGGAATCAAAAAAGATTCCCAAATGGGCATCCCATTTTTGACATTTCCTATCAAAGTAGAGTATTGTGCCTTGGTGTGTGGGGGTCTTAGCATGCCCCAAGACCAGCTAGAGGGGTCCTGAGTTGATTGCACCTTTGCAAGTACCAGAACCATACTGTCCCATTTGGGAATCAAAAAAGATTCCCAAATGGGCATCCCAATTTTTGACATTTCCTATCAAAGTACAGTCTTGTGCCTTGGTGTGTGGGGGTCTTAGCATGCCCCAAGACCAGCTAGAGGGGTCCTGAGTTGATTGCACCTTTGCAAGTATGAAAAAAACATACTGTACATTTGGGAATCCCTATTGGATTTCAATGGTGACATTTGGGAATCTTTGTGACATATGGGAATCCCCATTGGGGACTCTTTTGACATTTGGGAATCCCTATTGGATTTGAATGGTGACATTGGGGTCTCTTTCTGACACTTGGGACTCGCAGGGGGGGCGTCCATATGGGACTCTTTTGACATTGGGGAATCCCCATTGGGGACTCTTTTGACATTTGGGAATCTTTCACAAATTGCACATTTTTGACATTTCCTATCAAAGTAGAGTATTGTGCCTTGGTGTGTGGGGTTCTTAGCATGCCCCAAGACCAGCTAGAGGGGTCCTGAGTTGATTGCAGCTTTGCAAGTACCAGAACCATACTGTCCCATTTGGGAATCAAAAAAGATTCCCAAATGGGCATCCCAATTTTTGACATTTCCTATCAAAGTACAGTCTTGTGCCTTGGTGTGTGGGGGTCTTAGCATGCCCCAAGACCAGCTAGAGGGGTCCTGAGTTGATTGCACCTTTGCAAGTATGATTAAAACATACTGTACATTTGGGAATCCCTATTGGATTTCAATGGTAACATTTGGGAATCTTTGTGACATATGGGAATCCCCATTGGGGACTCTTTTGACATTTGGGAATCCCTATTGGATTTGAATGGTGACATTGGGGTCTCTTTCTGACACTTGGGACTCGCAGGGGGGGCGTCCATATGGGACTCTTTTGACATTGGGGAATCCCCATTGGGGACTCTTTTGACATTTGGGAATCTTTCACAAATTGCACATTTTTTACATTTCCTATCAAAGTAGAGTATTGTGCCTTGGTGTGTGGGGGTCTTAGCATGCCCCAAGACCAGCTAGAGGGGTCCTGAGTTGATTGCACCTTTGCAAGTACCAGAACCATACTGTCCCATTTGGGAATCAAAAAAGATTCCCAAATGGGCATCCCAATTTTTGACATTTCCTATCAAAGTACAGTCTTGTGCCTTGGTGTGTGGGGGTCTTAGCATGCCCCAAGACCAGCTAGAGAGGTCCTGTGTTTATTGGACCGTTGGAATTATGAATAAAACATACTGTACATTTGGGAATCCCTATTGGATTTGAATGGTGACATTGGGGTCTCTTTCTGACACTTGGGACTCGCAGGGGGGGCGTACATATGGGACTCTTTTGACATTGGGGACTCCCCATTGGGGACTCTTTTGACATTTGGGAATCTTTCACAAATTGCACATTTTTGACATTTCCTATCAAAGTACAGTCTTGTGCCTTGGTGTGTGGGGGTCTTAGCATGCCCCAAGACCAGCTAGACGGGTCCTGAGTTGATTGCACCTTTGCAAGTACCAGAACCATACTGTCCCATTTGGGAATCAAAAAAGATTCCCAAATGGGCATCCCAATTTTTTACATTTCCTATCAAAGTACAGTCTTGTGCCTTGGTGTGTGGGGGTATTAGCATGCCCCAAGACCAGCTAGAGAGGTCCTGTGTTGATTGGACCTTTGCAATTATGAATAAAACATACTGTACATTTGGGAATCCCTATTGGATTTGAATGGTGACATTGGGGTCTCTTTCTGACACTTGGGACTCGCAGGGGGGGCGTCCATATGGGACTCTTTTGACATTGGGGAATCCCCATTTGGGACTCTTTTGACATTTGGGAATCTTTCACAAATTGCACATTTTTGACATTTCCTATCAAAGTACAGTCTTGTGCCTTGGTGTGTGGGGGTCTTAGCATGCCCCAAGACCAGCTAGACGGGTCCTGAGTTGATTGCACCTTTGCAAGTACCAGAACCATACTGTCCCATTTGGGAATCAAAAAAGATTCCCAAATGGGCATCCCAATTTTTTACATTTCCTATCAAAGTACAGTCTTGTGCCTTGGTGTGTGGGGGTATTAGCATGCCCCAAGACCAGCTAGAGAGGTCCTGTGTTGATTGGACCTTTGCAATTATGAATAAAACATACTGTACATTTGGGAATCCCTATTGGATTTGAATGGTGACATTGGGGTCTCTTTCTGACACTTGGGACTCGCAGGGGGGGCGTCCATATGGGACTCTTTTGACATTGGGGAATCCCCATTTGGGACTCTTTTGACATTTGGGAATCTTTCACAAATTGCACATTTTTGACATTTCCTATCAAAGTACAGTCTTGTGCCTTGGTGTGTGGGGGTCTTAGCATGCCCCAAGACCAGCTAGACGGGTCCTGAGTTGATTGCACCTTTGCAAGTACCAGAACCATACTTTCCCATTTGGGAATCAAAAAAGATTCCCAAATGGGCATCCCATTTTTGACATTTCCTATCAAAGTACAGTCTTGTGCCTTGGTGTGTGGGGGTCTTAGCATGCCTTAAGACCAGCTAGAGGGGTCCTGAGTTGATTGCACCTTTGCAAGTACCAGAACCATACTCTCCCATTTGGGAATCAAAAAAGATTCCCAAATGGGCATCCCATTTTTGACATTTCCTATCAAAGTACAGTCTTGTGCCTTGGTGTGTGGGGGTCTTAGCATGCCCCAAGACCAGCTAGAGGGGTCCTGAGTTGATTGCACCTTTGCAAGTACCAGAACCATACTTTCCCATTTGGGAATCAAAAAAGATTCCCAAATGGGCATCCCATTTTTGACATTTCCTATCAAAGTACAGTCTTGTGCCTTGGTGTGTGGGGGTCTTAGCATGCCTTAAGACCAGCTAGAGGGGTCCTGAGTTGATTGCACCTTTGCAAGTACCAGAACCATACTGTCCCATTTGGGAATCAAGAAAGATTCCCAAATGGGCATCCCACATCAAAATTGTCAGTGTTCCCATGCAGGCATACTAGCTCCTAGCGGGTCCGATCAAAGACCGTCCTGCTCAATTTGAGTGTGGTAACAACATATTAAAAAATCAGCATGATTGCATGTTCAGAAAAAAAGTTGCTTCAATCTGATCAAGCTGTACAGATGGTGTCAGGGGCTATGATCCTGACACCATACAGACCTTGGTTTCTCCAACAAGGCAAATTTTTTTTCTGAAGGACTTGGGCAGTTTATTCTTTCACATTATGATAGTAGACACTGTCCCTGTTATGCGTGTGAAATATGGGGTTCCTAGTGTAATATTAAGGGTAATTTATCCATGAAAGATTCCCAAATGGACACCACTGACATTTGGGAATCCTTGACTAAAATTCAAACTTTGGAACTCATTTTGAAGGTCTTGCCATTGACCAATGTGCACAAAAATCTCACCACACGTTGTTTGTAATGTCCACTTTAACCTAGAAGTGGTTGCAAGTTTCTAGCTTGAGTGAAAGGGTCATGAAGCCATGAAAATGTTAAGAAAGGTCACATAGGTCACACTGTCCATTTGGGAATCAAAAAAGATTCCCAAATGGGCATCCCATTTTTGACATTTCCTATCAAAGTAGAGTATTGTGCCTTGGTGTGTGGGGGTCTTAGAATGCCCCAAGACCAGCTAGAAGGGTCCTGAGTTGATTGCACCTTTGCAAGTACCAGAACCATACTGTCCCATTTGGGAATCAAAAAAGATTCCCAAATGGGCATCCCAATTTTTTACATTTCCTATCAAAGTACAGTCTTGTGCCTTGGTGTGTGGGGGTATTAGCATGCCCCAAGACCAGCTAGAGAGGTCCTGTGTTGATTGGACCTTTGCAATTATGAATAAAACATACTGTACATTTGGGAATCCCTATTGGATTTGAATGGTGACATTGGGGTCTCTTTCTGACACTTGGGACTCGCAGGGGGGGCGTCCATATGGGACTCTTTTGACATTGGGGAATCCCCATTGGGGACTCTTTTGACATTTGGGAATCTTTCACAAATTGCACATTTTTGACATTTCCTATCAAAGTAGAGTATTGTGCCTTGGTGTGTGGGGGTCTTAGCATGCCCCAAGACCAGCTAGAGGGGTCCTGAGTTGATTGCAGCTTTGCAAGTACCAGAACCATACTGTCCCATTTGGGAATCAAAAAAGATTCCCAAATGGGCATCTCCATTTTTGACATTTCCTATCAAAGTACAGTCTTGTGCCTTGGTGTGTGTGGGTCTTAGCATGCCCCAAGACCAGCTAGAGGGGTCCTGAGTTGATTGCACCTTTGCAAGTATGAAAAAAACATACTGTACATTTGGGAATCCCTATTGGATTTCAATGGTGACATTTGGGAATCTTTGTGACATATGGGAATCCCCATTGGGGACTCTTTTGACATTTGGGAATCCCTATTGGATTTGAATGGTGACATTGGGGTCTCTTTCTGACACTTGGGACTCGCAGGGGGGGCGTCCATATGGGACTCTTTTGACATTGGGGAATCCCCATTGGGGACTCTTTTGACATTTGGGAATCTTTCACAAATTGCACATTTTTGACATTTCCTATCAAAGTAGAGTATTGTGCCTTGGTGTGTGGGGTTCTTAGCATGCCCCAAGACCAGCTAGAGGGGTCCTGAGTTGATTGCAGCTTTGCAAGTACCAGAACCATACTGTCCCATTTGGGAATCAAAAAAGATTCCCAAATGGGCATCCCAATTTTTGACATTTCCTATCAAAGTACAGTCTTGTGCCTTGGTGTGTGGGGGTCTTAGCATGCCCCAAGACCAGCTAGAGGGGTCCTGAGTTGATTGCACCTTTGCAAGTATGAAAAAAACATACTGTACATTTGGGAATCCCTATTGGATTTCAATGGTGACATTTGGGAATCTTTGTGACATATGGGAATCCCCATTGGGGACTCTTTTGACATTTGGGAATCCCTATTGGATTTGAATGGTGACATTGGGGTCTCTTTCTGACACTTGGGACTCGCAGGGGGGGCGTCCATATGGGACTCTTTTGACATTGGGGAATCCCCATTGGGGACTCTTTTGACATTTGGGAATCTTTCACAAATTGCACATTTTTGACATTTCCTATCAAAGTAGAGTATTGTGCCTTGGTGTGTGGGGGTCTTAGCATGCCCCAAGACCAGCTAGAGGGGTCCTGAGTTGATTGCACCTTTGCAAGTACCAGAACCATACTGTCCCATTTGGGAATCAAAAAAGATTCCCAAATGGGCATCCCAATTTTTGACATTTCCTATCAAAGTACAGTCTTGTGCCTTGGTGTGTGGGGGTCTTAGCATGCCCCAAGACCAGCTAGAGAGGTCCTGTGTTTATTGGACCGTTGGAATTATGAATAAAACATACTGTACATTTGGGAATCCCTATTGGATTTGAATGGTGACATTGGGGTCTCTTTCTGACACTTGGGACTCGCAGGGGGGGCGTACATATGGGACTCTTTTGACATTGGGGACTCCCCATTGGGGACTCTTTTGACATTTGGGAATCTTTCACAAATTGCACATTTTTGACATTTCCTATCAAAGTACAGTCTTGTGCCTTGGTGTGTGGGGGTCTTAGCATGCCCCAAGACCAGCTAGACGGGTCCTGAGTTGATTGCACCTTTGCAAGTACCAGAACCATACTGTCCCATTTGGGAATCAAAAAAGATTCCCAAATGGGCATCCCAATTTTTTACATTTCCTATCAAAGTACAGTCTTGTGCCTTGGTGTGTGGGGGTATTAGCATGCCCCAAGACCAGCTAGAGAGGTCCTGTGTTGATTGGACCTTTGCAATTATGAATAAAACATACTGTACATTTGGGAATCCCTATTGGATTTGAATGGTGACATTGGGGTCTCTTTCTGACACTTGGGACTCGCAGGGGGGGCGTCCATATGGGACTCTTTTGACATTGGGGAATCCCCATTTGGGACTCTTTTGACATTTGGGAATCTTTCACAAATTGCACATTTTTGACATTTCCTATCAAAGTACAGTCTTGTGCCTTGGTGTGTGGGGGTCTTAGCATGCCCCAAGACCAGCTAGACGGGTCCTGAGTTGATTGCACCTTTGCAAGTACCAGAACCATACTTTCCCATTTGGGAATCAAAAAAGATTCCCAAATGGGCATCCCATTTTTGACATTTCCTATCAAAGTACAGTCTTGTGCCTTGGTGTGTGGGGGTCTTAGCATGCCTTAAGACCAGCTAGAGGGGTCCTGAGTTGATTGCACCTTTGCAAGTACCAGAACCATACTCTCCCATTTGGGAATCAAAAAAGATTCCCAAATGGGCATCCCATTTTTGACATTTCCTATCAAAGTACAGTCTTGTGCCTTGGTGTGTGGGGGTCTTAGCATGCCTTAAGACCAGCTAGAGGGGTCCTGAGTTGATTGCACCTTTGCAAGTACCAGAACCATACTGTCCCATTTGGGAATCAAGAAAGATTCCCAAATGGGCATCCCACATCAAAATTGTCAGTGTTCCCATGCAGGCATACTAGCTCCTAGCGGGTCCGATCAAAGACCGTCCTGCTCAATTTGAGTGTGGTAACAACATATTAAAAAATCAGCATGATTGCATGTTCAGAAAAAAAGTTGCTTCAATCTGATCAAGCTGTACAGATGGTGTCAGGGGCTATGATCCTGACACCATACAGACCTTGGTTTCTCCAACAAGGCAAATTTTTTTTCTGAAGGACTTGGGCAGTTTATTCTTTCACATTATGATAGTAGACACTGTACCTGTTATGCGTGTGAAATATGGGGTTCCTAGTGTAATATTAAGGGTAATTTATCCATGAAAGATTCCCAAATGGACACCACTGACATTTGGGAATCCTTGACTAAAATTCAAACTTTGGAACTAATTTTGAAGGTCTTGCCATTGACCAATGTGCACAAAAATCTCACCACACGTTGTTTGTAATGTCCACTTTAACCTAGAAGTGGTTGCAAGTTTCTAGCTTTAGTGAAAGGGTCATGAAGCCATGAAAATGTTAAGAAAGGTCACATAGGTCACACTGTCCATTTGGGAATCAAAAAAGATTCCCAAATGGGCATCCCATTTTTGACATTTCCTATCAAAGTAGAGTATTGTGCCTTGGTGTGTGGGGGTCTTAGAATGCCCCAAGACCAGCTAGAAGGGTCCTGAGTTGATTGCACCTTTGCAAGTACCAGAACCATACTGTCCCATTTGGGAATCAAAAAAGATTCCCAAATGGGCATCCCAATTTTTTACATTTCCTATCAAAGTACAGTCTTGTGCCTTGGTGTGTGGGGGTATTAGCATGCCCCAAGACCAGCTAGAGAGGTCCTGTGTTGATTGGACCTTTGCAATTATGAATAAAACATACTGTACATTTGGGAATCCCTATTGGATTTGAATGGTGACATTGGGGTCTCTTTCTGACACTTGGGACTCGCAGGGGGGGCGTACATATGGGACTCTTTTGACATTGGGGAATCCCCATTGGGGACTCTTTTGACATTTGGGAATCTTTCACAAATTGCACATTTTTGACATTTCCTATCAAAGTAGAGTATTGTGCCTTGGTGTGTGGGGGTCTTAGCATGCCCCAAGACCAGCTAGAGGGGTCCTGAGTTGATTGCAGCTTTGCAAGTACCAGAACCATACTGTCCCATTTGGGAATCAAAAAAGATTCCCAAATGGGCATCTCCATTTTTGACATTTCCTATCAAAGTACAGTCTTGTGCCTTGGTGTGTGTGGGTCTTAGCATGCCCCAAGACCAGCTAGAGGGGTCCTGAGTTGATTGCACCTTTGCAAGTATGAAAAAAACATACTGTACATTTGGGAATCCCTATTGGATTTCAATGGTGACATTTGGGAATCTTTGTGACATATGGGAATCCCCATTGGGGACTCTTTTGACATTTGGGAATCCCTATTGGATTTGAATGGTGACATTGGGGTCTCTTTCTGACACTTGGGACTCGCAGGGGGGGCGTCCATATGGGACTCTTTTGACATTGGGGAATCCCCATTGGGGACTCTTTTGACATTTGGGAATCTTTCACAAATTGCACATTTTTGACATTTCCTATCAAAGTAGAGTATTGTGCCTTGGTGTGTGGGGTTCTTAGCATGCCCCAAGACCAGCTAGAGGGGTCCTGAGTTGATTGCAGCTTTGCAAGTACCAGAACCATACTGTCCCATTTGGGAATCAAAAAAGATTCCCAAATGGGCATCCCAATTTTTGACATTTCCTATCAAAGTACAGTCTTGTGCCTTGGTGTGTGGGGGTCTTAGCATGCCCCAAGACCAGCTAGAGGGGTCCTGAGTTGATTGCACCTTTGCAAGTATGAAAAAAACATACTGTACATTTGGGAATCCCTATTGGATTTCAATGGTGACATTTGGGAATCTTTGTGACATATGGGAATCCCCATTGGGGACTCTTTTGACATTTGGGAATCCCTATTGGATTTGAATGGTGACATTGGGGTCTCTTTCTGACACTTGGGACTCGCAGGGGGGGCGTCCATATGGGACTCTTTTGACATTGGGGAATCCCCATTGGGGACTCTTTTGACATTTGGGAATCTTTCACAAATTGCACATTTTTGACATTTCCTATCAAAGTAGAGTATTGTGCCTTGGTGTGTGGGGGTCTTAGCATGCCCCAAGACCAGCTAGAGGGGTCCTGAGTTGATTGCACCTTTGCAAGTACCAGAACCATACTGTCCCATTTGGGAATCAAAAAAGATTCCCAAATGGGCATCCCAATTTTTGACATTTCCTATCAAAGTACAGTCTTGTGCCTTGGTGTGTGGGGGTCTTAGCATGTTCCAAGACCAGCTAGAGAGGTCCTGTGTTTATTGGACCGTTGGAATTATGAATAAAACATACTGTACATTTGGGAATCCCTATTGGATTTGAATGGTGACATTGGGGTCTCTTTCTGACACTTGGGACTCGCAGGGGGGGCGTACATATGGGACTCTTTTGACATTGGGGACTCCCCATTGGGGACTCTTTTGACATTTGGGAATCTTTCACAAATTGCACATTTTTGACATTTCCTATCAAAGTACAGTCTTGTGCCTTGGTGTGTGGGGGTCTTAGCATGCCCCAAGACCAGCTAGACGGGTCCTGAGTTGATTGCACCTTTGCAAGTACCAGAACCATACTGTCCCATTTGGGAATCAAAAAAGATTCCCAAATGGGCATCCCAATTTTTTACATTTCCTATCAAAGTACAGTCTTGTGCCTTGGTGTGTGGGGGTATTAGCATGCCCCAAGACCAGCTAGAGAGGTCCTGTGTTGATTGGACCTTTGCAATTATGAATAAAACATACTGTACATTTGGGAATCCCTATTGGATTTGAATGGTGACATTGGGGTCTCTTTCTGACACTTGGGACTCGCAGGGGGGGCGTCCATATGGGACTCTTTTGACATTGGGGAATCCCCATTTGGGACTCTTTTGACATTTGGGAATCTTTCACAAATTGCACATTTTTGACATTTCCTATCAAAGTACAGTCTTGTGCCTTGGTGTGTGGGGGTCTTAGCATGCCCCAAGACCAGCTAGACGGGTCCTGAGTTGATTGCACCTTTGCAAGTACCAGAACCATACTTTCCCATTTGGGAATCAAAAAAGATTCCCAAATGGGCATCCCATTTTTGACATTTCCTATCAAAGTACAGTCTTGTGCCTTGGTGTGTGGGGGTCTTAGCATGCCTTAAGACCAGCTAGAGGGGTCCTGAGTTGATTGCACCTTTGCAAGTACCAGAACCATACTCTCCCATTTGGGAATCAAAAAAGATTCCCAAATGGGCATCCCATTTTTGACATTTCCTATCAAAGTACAGTCTTGTGCCTTGGTGTGTGGGGGTCTTAGCATGCCCCAAGACCAGCTAGAGGGGTCCTGAGTTGATTGCACCTTTGCAAGTACCAGAACCATACTTTCCCATTTGGGAATCAAAAAAGATTCCCAAATGGGCATCCCATTTTTGACATTTCCTATCAAAGTACAGTCTTGTGCCTTGGTGTGTGGGGGTCTTAGCATGCCTTAAGACCAGCTAGAGGGGTCCTGAGTTGATTGCACCTTTGCAAGTACCAGAACCATACTGTCCCATTTGGGAATCAAGAAAGATTCCCAAATGGGCATCCCACATCAAAATTGTCAGTGTTCCCATGCAGGCATACTAGCTCCTAGCGGGTCCGATCAAAGACCGTCCTGCTCAATTTGAGTGTGGTAACAACATATTAAAAAATCAGCATGATTGCATTTTCAGAAAAAAAGTTGCTTCAATCTGATCAAGCTGTACAGATGGTGTCAGGGGCTATGATCCTGACACCATACAGACCTTGGTTTCTCCAACAAGGCAATTTTTTTTTCTGAAGGACTTGGGCAGTTTATTCTTTCACATTATGATAGTAGACACTGTCCCTGTTATGCGTGTGAAATATGGGGTTCCTAGTGTAATATTAAGGGTAATTTATCCATGAAAGATTCCCAAATGGACACCACTGACATTTGGGAATCCTTGACTAAAATTCAAACTTTGGAACTCATTTTGAAGGTCTTGCCATTGACCAATGTGCACAAAAATCTCACCACACGTTGTTTGTAATGTCCACTTTAACCTAGAAGTGGTTGCAAGTTTCTAGCTTTAGTGAAAGGGTCATGAAGCCATGAAAATGTTAAGAAAGGTCACATAGGTCACACTGTCCATTTGGGAATCAAAAAAGATTCCCAAATGGGCATCCCATTTTTGACATTTCCTATCAAAGTAGAGTATTGTGCCTTGGTGTGTGGGGGTCTTAGAATGCCCCAAGACCAGCTAGAAGGGTTCTGAGTTGATTGCACCTTTGCAAGTACCAGAACCATACTGTCCCATTTGGGAATCAAAAAAGATTCCCAAATGGGCATCCCAATTTTTTACATTTCCTATCAAAGTACAGTCTTGTGCCTTGGTGTGTGGGGGTATTAGCATGCCCCAAGACCAGCTAGATGGGTCCTGAGTTGATTGCACCTTTGCAAGTACCAGAACCATACTGTCCCATTTGGGAATCAAGAAAGATTCCCAAATGGGCATCCCACATCAAAATTGTCAGTGTTCCCATGCAGGCATGCTAGCTCCTAGTGGGTCTGATCCAAGACCGTCCTGCTCCATTTGAGTGTGGTAACAACATATTAAAAAATCAGCATGATTGCATGTTCAGAAAAAAAGTTGCTTCAATCTGATCAAGCTGTACAGATGGTGTCAGGGGCTATGATCCTGACACCATACAGACCTTGGTTTCTCCAACAAGGCAAATTTTTTTTCTGAAGGACTTGGGCAGTTTATTCTTTCACATTATGATAGTAGACACTGTACCTGTTATGCGTGTGAAATATGGGGTTCCTAGTGTAATATTAAGGGTAATTTATCCATGAAAGATTCCCAAATGGACACCACTGACATTTGGGAATCCTTGACTAAAATTCAAACTTTTGAACTAATTTTGAAGGTCTTGCCATTGACCAATGTGCACAAAAATCTCACCACACGTTGTTTGTAATGTCCACTTTAACCTAGAAGTGGTTGCAAGTTTCTAGCTTTAGTGAAAGGGTCATGAAGCCATGAAAATGTTAAGAAAGGTCACATAGGTCACACTGTCCATTTGGGAATCAAAAAAGATTCCCAAATGGGCATCCCATTTTTGACATTTCCTATCAAAGTAGAGTATTGTGCCTTGGTGTGTGGGGGTCTTAGAATGCCCCAAGACCTGCTAGAAGGGTCCTGAGTTGATTGCACCTTTGCAAGTACCAGAACCATACTGTCCCATTTGGGAATCAAAAAAGATTCCCAAATGGGCATCCCAATTTTTTACATTTCCTATCAAAGTACAGTCTTGTGCCTTGGTGTGTGGGGGTATTAGCATGCCCCAAGACCAGCTAGAGAGGTCCTGTGTTGATTGGACCTTTGCAATTATGAATAAAACATACTGTACATTTGGGAATCCCTATTGGATTTGAATGGTGACATTGGGGTCTCTTTCTGACACTTGGGACTCGCAGGGGGGGCGTCCATATGGGACTCTTTTGACATTGGGGAATCCCCATTGGGGACTCTTTTGACATTTGGGAATCTTTCACAAATTGCACATTTTTGACATTTCCTATCAAAGTAGAGTATTGTGCCTTGGTGTGTGGGGGTCTTAGCATGCCCCAAGACCAGCTAGAGGGGTCCTGAGTTGATTGCACCTTTGCAAGTACCAGAACCATACTGTCCCATTTGGGAATCAAAAAAGATTCCCAAATGGGCATCCCAATTTTTGACATTTCCTATCAAAGTACAGTCTTGTGCCTTGGTGTGTGGGGGTCTTAGCATGCCCCAAGACCAGCTAGAGGGGTCCTGAGTTGATTGCACCTTTGCAAGTATGAAAAAAACATACTGTACATTTGGGAATCCCTATTGGATTTCAATGGTGACATTTGGGAATCTTTGTGACATATGGGAATCCCCATTGGGGACTCTTTTGACATTTGGGAATCCCTATTGGATTTGAATGGTGACATTGGGGTCTCTTTCTGACACTTGGGACTCGCAGGGGGGGCGTCCATATGGGACTCTTTTGACATTGGGGAATCCCCATTGGGGACTCTTTTGACATTTGGGAATCTTTCACAAATTGCACATTTTTGACATTTCCTATCAAAGTAGAGTATTGTGCCTTGGTGTGTGGGGTTCTTAGCATGCCCCAAGACCAGCTAGAGGGGTCCTGAGTTGATTGCAGCTTTGCAAGTACCAGAACCATACTGTCCCATTTGGGAATCAAAAAAGATTCCCAAATGGGCATCCCAATTTTTGACATTTCCTATCAAAGTACAGTCTTGTGCCTTGGTGTGTAGGGGTCTTAGCATGCCCCAAGACCAGCTAGAGGGGTCCTGAGTTGATTGCACCTTTGCAAGTATGATTAAAACATACTGTACATTTGGGAATCCCTATTGGATTTCAATGGTGACATTTGGGAATCTTTGTGACATATGGGAATCCCCATTGGGGACTCTTTTGACATTTGGGAATCCCTATTGGATTTGAATGGTGACATTGGGGTCTCTTTCTGACACTTGGGACTCGCAGGGGGGGCGTCCATATGGGACTCTTTTGACATTGGGGAATCCCCATTGGGGACTCTTTTGACATTTGGGAATCTTTCACAAATTGCACATTTTTGACATTTCCTATCAAAGTAGAGTATTGTGCCTTGGTGTGTGGGGGTCTTAGCATGCCCCAAGACCAGCTAGAGGGGTCCTGAGTTGATTGCACCTTTGCAAGTACCAGAACCATACTGTCCCATTTGGGAATCAAAAAAGATTCCCAAATGGGCATCCCAATTTTTGACATTTCCTATCAAAGTACAGTCTTGTGCCTTGGTGTGTGGGGGTCTTAGCATGCCCCAAGACCAGCTAGAGAGGTCCTGTGTTTATTGGACCGTTGGAATTATGAATAAAACATACTGTACATTTGGGAATCCCTATTGGATTTGAATGGTGACATTGGGGTCTCTTTCTGACACTTGGGACTCGCAGGGGGGGCGTACATATGGGACTCTTTTGACATTGGGGACTCCCCATTGGGGACTCTTTTGACATTTGGGAATCTTTCACAAATTGCACATTTTTGACATTTCCTATCAAAGTACAGTCTTGTGCCTTGGTGTGTGGGGGTCTTAGCATGCCCCAAGACCAGCTAGACGGGTCCTGAGTTGATTGCACCTTTGCAAGTACCAGAACCATACTGTCCCATTTGGAATCAAAAAAGATTCCCAAATGGGCATCCCAATTTTTTACATTTCCTATCAAAGTACAGTCTTGTGCCTTGGTGTGTGGGGGTATTAGCATGCCTTAAGACCAGCTAGAGGGGTCCTGAGTTGATTGCACCTTTGCAAGTACCAGAACCATACTCTCCCATTTGGGAATCAAAAAAGATTCCCAAATGGGCATCCCATTTTTGACATTTCCTATCAAAGTACAGTCTTGTGCCTTGGTGTGTGGGGGTCTTAGCATGCCCCAAGACCAGCTAGAGGGGTCCTGAGTTGATTGCACCTTTGCAAGTACCAGAACCATACTTTCCCATTTGGGAATCAAAAAAGATTCCCAAATGGGCATCCCATTTTTGACATTTCCTATCAAAGTACAGTCTTGTGCCTTGGTGTGTGGGGGTCTTAGCATGCCTTAAGACCAGCTAGAGGGGTCCTGAGTTGATTGCACCTTTGCAAGTACCAGAACCATACTGTCCCATTTGGGAATCAAGAAAGATTCCCAAATGGGCATCCCACATCAAAATTGTCAGTGTTCCCATGCAGGCATACTAGCTCCTAGCGGGTCCGATCAAAGACCGTCCTGCTCAATTTGAGTGTGGTAACAACATATTAAAAAATCAGCATGATTGCATGTTCAGAAAAAAAGTTGCTTCAATCTGATCAAGCTGTACAGATGGTGTCAGGGGCTATGATCCTGACACCATACAGACCTTGGTTTCTCCAACAAGGCAAATTTTTTTTCTGAAGGACTTGGGCAGTTTATTCTTTCACATTATGATAGTAGACACTGTCCCTGTTATGCGTGTGAAATATGGGGTTCCTAGTGTAATATTAAGGGTAATTTATCCATGAAAGATTCCCAAATGGACACCACTGACATTTGGGAATCCTTGACTAAAATTCAAACTTTGGAACTCATTTTGAAGGTCTTGCCATTGACCAATGTGCACAAAAATCTCACCACACGTTGTTTGTAATGTCCACTTTAACCTAGAAGTGGTTGCAAGTTTCTAGCTTGAGTGAAAGGGTCATGAAGCCATGAAAATGTTAAGAAAGGTCACATAGGTCACACTGTCCATTTGGGAATCAAAAAAGATTCCCAAATGGGCATCCCATTTTTGACATTTCCTATCAAAGTAGAGTATTGTGCCTTGGTGTGTGGGGGTCTTAGAATGCCCCAAGACCAGCTAGAAGGGTCCTGAGTTGATTGCACCTTTGCAAGTACCAGAACCATACTGTCCCATTTGGGAATCAAAAAAGATTCCCAAATGGGCATCCCAATTTTTTACATTTCCTATCAAAGTACAGTCTTGTGCCTTGGTGTGTGGGGGTATTAGCATGCCCCAAGACCAGCTAGACGGGTCCTGAGTTGATTGCACCTTTGCAAGTACCAGAACCATACTGTCCCATTTGGGAATCAAGAAAGATTCCCAAATGGGCATCCCACATCAAAATTGTCAGTGTTCCCATGCAGGCATGCTAGCTCCTAGCGGGTCCGATCCAAGACCGTCCTGCTCCATTTGAGTGTGGTAACAACATATTAAAAAATCAGCATGATTGCATGTTCAGAAAAAAAGTTGCTTCAATCTGATCAAGCTGTACAGATGGTGTCAGGGGCTATGATCCTGACACCATACAGACCTTGGTTTCTCCAACAAGGCAAATTTTTTTTCTGAAGGACTTGGGCAGTTTATTCTTTCACATTATGATAGTAGACACTGTACCTGTTATGCGTGTGAAATATGGGGTTCCTAGTGTAATATTAAGGGTAATTTATCCATGAAAGATTCCCAAATGGACACCACTGACATTTGGGAATCCTTGACTAAAATTCAAACTTTGGAACTCATTTTGAAGGTCTTGCCATTGACCAATGTGCACAAAAATCTCACCACACCTTGTTTGTAATGTCCACTTTAACCTAGAAGTGGTTGCAAGTTTCTAGCTTTAGTGAAAGGGTCATGAAGCCAAGAAAATGTTAAGAAAGGTCACATAGGTCACACTGTCCATTTGGGAATCAAAAAAGATTCCCAAATGGGCATCCCATTTTTGACATTTCCTATCAAAGTAGAGTATTGTGCCTTGGTGTGTGGGGGTCTTAGAATGCCCCAAGACCTGCTAGAAGGGTCCTGAGTTGATTGCACCTTTGCAAGTACCAGAACCATACTGTCCCATTTGGGAATCAAAAAAGATTCCCAAATGGGCATCCCAATTTTTTACATTTCCTATCAAAGTACAGTCTTGTGCCTTGGTGTGTGGGGGTATTAGCATGCCCCAAGACCAGCTAGAGAGGTCCTGTGTTGATTGGACCTTTGCAATTATGAATAAAACATACTGTACATTTGGGAATCCCTATTGGATTTGAATGGTGACATTGGGGTCTCTTTCTGACACTTGGGACTCGCAGGGGAGGCGTCCATATGGGACTCTTTTGACATTGGGGAATCCCCATTGGGGACTCTTTTGACATTTGGGAATCTTTCACAAATTGCACATTTTTGACATTTCCTATCAAAGTAGAGTATTGTGCCTTGGTGTGTGGGGGTCTTAGCATGCCCCAAGACCAGCTAGAGGGGTCCTGAGTTGATTGCAGCTTTGCAAGTACCAGAACCATACTGTCCCATTTGGGAATCAAAAAAGATTCCCAAATGGGCATCCCCATTTTTGACATTTCCTATCAAAGTACAGTCTTGTGCCTTGGTGTGTGGGGGTCTTAGCATGCCCCAAGACCAGCTAGACGGGTCCTGAGTTGATTGCACCTTTGCAAGTACCAGAACCATACTTTCCCATTTGGGAATCAAAAAAGATTCCCAAATGGGCATCCCATTTTTGACATTTCCTATCAAAGTACAGTCTTGTGCCTTGGTGTGTGGGGGTATTAGCATGCCCCAAGACCAGCTAGAGGGGTCCTGAGTTGATTGCACCTTTGCAAGTACCAGAACCATACTGTCCCATTTGGGAATCAAAAAAGATTCCCAAATGGGCATCCCAATTTTTTACATTTCCTATCAAAGTACAGTCTTGTGCCTTGGTGTGTGGGGGTATTAGCATGCCCCAAGACCAGCTAGAGAGGTCCTGTGTTGATTGGACCTTTGCAATTATGAATAAAACATACTGTACATTTGGGAATCCCTATTGGATTTGAATGGTGACATTGGGGTCTCTTTCTGACACTTGGGACTCGCAGGGGGTGCGTCCATATGGGACTCTTTTGACATATGGGAATCCCAATTTGGGACTCTTTTGACATTTGGGAATCTTTCACAAATTGCACATTTTTGACATTTCCAATCAAAGTACAGTCTTGTGCCTTGGTGTGTGGGGGTCTTAGCATGCCCCAAGACCAGCTAGACGGGTCCTGAGTTGATTGCACCTTTGCAAGTACCAGAACCATACTGTCCCATTTGGGAATCAAAAAAGATTCCCAAATGGGCATCCCAATTTTTTACATTTCCTATCAAAGTACAGTCTTGTGCCTTGGTGTGTGGGGGTCTTAGCATGCCCCAAGACCAGCTAGAGAGGTCCTGTGTTTATTGGACCGTTGGAATTATGAATAAAACATACTGTACATTTGGGAATCCCTATTGGATTTGAATGGTGACATTGGGGTCTCTTTCTGACACTTGGGACTCGCAGGGGGGGCGTACATATGGGACTCTTTTGACATTGGGGACTCCCCATTGGGGACTCTTTTGACATTTGGGAATCTTTCACAAATTGCACATTTTTGACATTTCCTATCAAAGTACAGTCTTGTGCCTTGGTGTGTGGGGGTCTTAGCATGCCCCAAGACCAGCTAGACGGGTCCTGAGTTGATTGCACCTTTGCAAGTACCAGAACCATACTGTCCCATTTGGGAATCAAAAAAGATTCCCAAATGGGCATCCCAATTTTTTACATTTCCTATCAAAGTACAGTCTTGTGCCTTGGTGTGTGGGGGTATTAGCATGCCCCAAGACCAGCTAGAGAGGTCCTGTGTTGATTGGACCTTTGCAATTATGAATAAAACATACTGTACATTTGGGAATCCCTATTGGATTTGAATGGTGACATTGGGGTCTCTTTCTGACACTTGGGACTCGCAGGGGGGGCGTACATATGGGACTCTTTTGACATTGGGGACTCCCCATTGGGGACTCTTTTGACATTTGGGAATCTTTCACAAATTGCACATTTTTTACATTTCCTATCAAAGTACAGTCTTGTGCCTTGGTGTGTGGGGGTCTTAGCATGCCCCAAGACCAGCTAGACGGGTCCTGAGTTGATTGCACCTTTGCAAGTACCAGAACCATACTTTCCCATTTGGGAATCAAAAAAGATTCCCAAATGGGCATCCCATTTTTGACATTTCCTATCAAAGTACAGTCTTGTGCCTTGGTGTGTGGGGGTCTTAGCATGCCTTAAGACCAGCTAGAGGGGTCCTGAGTTGATTGCACCTTTGCAAGTACCAGAACCATACTCTCCCATTTGGGAATCAAAAAAGATTCCCAAATGGGCATCCCATTTTTGACATTTCCTATCAAAGTACAGTCTTGTGCCTTGGTGTGTGGGGGTCTTAGCATGCCCCAAGACCAGCTAGAGGGGTCCTGAGTTGATTGCACCTTTGCAAGTACCAGAACCATACTTTCCCATTTGGGAATCAAAAAAGATTCCCAAATGGGCATCCCATTTTTGACATTTCCTATCAAAGTACAGTCTTGTGCCTTGGTGTGTGGGGGTCTTAGCATGCCCCAAGACCAGCTAGAGGGGTCCTGAGTTGATTGCACCTTTGCAAGTACCAGAACCATACTTTCCCATTTGGGAATCAAAAAAGATTCCCAAATGGGCATCCCATTTTTGACATTTCCTATCAAAGTACAGTCTTGTGCCTTGGTGTGTGGGGGTCTTAGCATGCCTTAAGACCAGCTAGAGGGGTCCTGAGTTGATTGCACCTTTGCAAGTACCAGAACCATACTGTCCCATTTGGGAATCAAGAAAGATTCCCAAATGGGCATCCCACATCAAAATTGTCAGTGTTCCCATGCAGGCATACTAGCTCCTAGCGGGTCCGATCAAAGACCGTCCTGCTCAATTTGAGTGTGGTAACAACATATTAAAAAATCAGCATGATTGCATGTTCAGAAAAAAAGTTGCTTCAATCTGATCAAGCTGTACAGATGGTGTCAGGGGCTATGATCCTGACACCATACAGACCTTGGTTTCTCCAACAAGGCAAATTTTTTTTCTGAAGGACTTGGGCAGTTTATTCTTTCACATTATGATAGTAGACACTGTCCCTGTTATGCGTGTGAAATATGGGGTTCCTAGTGTAATATTAAGGGTAATTTATCCATGAAAGATTCCCAAATGGACACCACTGACATTTGGGAATCCTTGACTAAAATTCAAACTTTGGAACTCATTTTGAAGGTCTTGCCATTGACCAATATGCACAAAAATCTCACCACACGTTGTTTGTAATGTCCACTTTAACCTAGAAGTGGTTGCAAGTTTCTAGCTTGAGTGAAAGGGTCATGAAGCCATGAAAATGTTAAGAAAGGTCACATAGGTCACACTGTCCATTTGGGAATAAAAAAGATTCCCAAATGGGCATCCCATTTTTGACATTTCCTATCAAAGTAGAGTATTGTGCCTTGGTGTTTGGGGGTCTTAGAATGCCCCAAGACCAGCTAGAAGGGTCCTGAGTTGATTGCACCTTTGCAAGTACCAGAACCATACTTTCCCATTTGGGAATCAAAAAAGATTCCCAAATGGGCATCCCAATTTTTTACATTTCCTATCAAAGTACAGTCTTGTGCCTTGGTGTGTGGGGGTATTAGCATGCCCCAAGACCAGCTAGACGGGTCCTGAGTTGATTGCACCTTTGCAAGTACCAGAACCATACTGTCCCATTTGGGAATCAAGAAAGATTCCCAAATGGGCATCCCACATCAAAATTGTCAGTGTTCCCATGCAGGCATGCTAGCTCCTAGCGGGTCCGATCCAAGACCGTCCTGCTCCATTTGAGTGTGGTAACAACATATTAAAAAATCAGCATGATTGCATGTTCAGAAAAAAAGTTGCTTCAATCTGATCAAGCTGTACAGATGGTGTCAGGGGCTATGATCCTGACACCATACAGACCTTGGTTTCTCCAACAAGGCAAATTTTTTTTCTGAAGGACTTGGGCAGTTTATTCTTTCACATTATGATAGTAGACACTGTACCTGTTATGCGTGTGAAATATGGGGTTCCTAGTGTAATATTAAGGGTAATTTATCCATGAAAGATTCCCAAATGGACACCACTGACATTTGGGAATCCTTGACTAAAATTCAAACTTTGGAACTCATTTTGAAGGTCTTGCCATTGACCAATGTGCACAAAAATCTCACCACACGTTGTTTGTAATGTCCACTTTAACCTAGAAGTGGTTGCAAGTTTCTAGCTTTAGTGAAAGGGTCATGAAGCCATGAAAATGTTAAGAAAGGTCACATAGGTCACACTGTCCATTTGGGAATCAAAAAAGATTCCCAAATGGGCATCCCATTTTTGACATTTCCTATCAAAGTAGAGTATTGTGCCTTGGTGTGTGGGGGTCTTAGAATGCCCCAAGACCTGCTAGAAGGGTCCTGAGTTGATTGCACCTTTGCAAGTACCAGAACCATACTGTCCCATTTGGGAATCAAAAAAGATTCCCAAATGGGCATCCCAATTTTTTACATTTCCTATCAAAGTACAGTCTTGTGCCTTGGTGTGTGGGGGTATTAGCATGCCCCAAGACCAGCTAGAGAGGTCCTGTGTTGATTGGACCTTTGCAATTATGAATAAAACATACTGTACATTTGGGAATCCCTATTGGATTTGAATGGTGACATTGGGGTCTCTTTCTGACACTTGGGACTCGCAGGGGAGGCGTCCATATGGGACTCTTTTGACATTGGGGAATCCCCATTGTGGACTCTTTTGACATTTGGGAATCTTTCACAAATTGCACATTTTTGACATTTCCTATCAAAGTAGAGTATTGTGCCTTGGTGTGTGGGGGTCTTAGCATGCCCCAAGACCAGCTAGAGGGGTCCTGAGTTGATTGCAGCTTTGCAAGTACCAGAACCATACTGTCCCATTTGGGAATCAAAAAAGATTCCCAAATGGGCATCCCCATTTTTGACATTTCCTATCAAAGTACAGTCTTGTGCCTTGGTGTGTGGGGGTCTTAGCATGCCCCCAGACCAGCTTGACGGGTCCTGAGTTGATTGCACCTTTGCAAGTACCAGAACCATACTTTCCCATTTGGGAATCAAAAAAGATTCCCAAATGGGCATCCCATTTTTGACATTTCCTATCAAAGTACAGTCTTGTGCCTTGGTGTGTGGGGGTATTAGCATGCCCCAAGACCAGCTAGAGGGGTCCTGAGTTGATTGCACCTTTGCAAGTACCAGAACCATACTGTCCCATTTGGGAATCAAAAAAGATTCCCAAATGGGCATCCCAATTTTTTACATTTCCTATCAAAGTACAGTCTTGTGCCTTGGTGTGTGGGGGTATTAGCATGCCCCAAGACCAGCTAGAGAGGTCCTGTGTTGATTGGACCTTTGCAATTATGAATAAAACATACTGTACATTTGGGAATCCCTATTGGATTTGAATGGTGACATTGGGGTCTCTTTCTGACACTTGGGACTCGCAGGGGGGGCGTCCATATGGGACTCTTTTGACATATGGGAATCCCAATTTGGGACTCTTTTGACATTTGGGAATCTTTCACAAATTGCACATTTTTGACATTTCCTATCAAAGTACAGTCTTGTGCCTTGGTGTGTGGGGGTCTTAGCATGCCCCAAGACCAGCTAGACGGGTCCTGAGTTGATTGCACCTTTGCAAGTACCAGAACCATACTGTCCCATTTGGGAATCAAAAAAGATTCCCAAATGGGCATCCCAATTTTTTACATTTCCTATCAAAGTACAGTCTTGTGCCTTGGTGTGTGGGGGTATTAGCATGCCCCAAGACCAGCTAGAGAGGTCCTGTGTTGATTGGACCTTTGCAATTATGAATAAAACATACTGTACATTTGGGAATCCCTATTGGATTTGAATGGCCGTTGTACACTGACGTGTGGCGGCTGTACACGGCTGTTTCTCCAAAATGGATGGGGCTAGAAGGCTGACACTCGGTGGTCTTAGAGTACCCAGGGGTCCCATGAACATACTACAGTATCAGCCTCCTAGCCCCCACCACTTTGGAGAAACAGGCGTGTACAGCCGCCATAGGTCGGTGTACAACCGCAATAGGTTTACATGATAAAATTAATGAAATGTCGTAGAGCTTCACGGATGGTTTCATTTGAAAGCTAGCCTAGGAATTAGTGGGGGTAGGTGGTGGTTCTGAGTAGCTACCAACTTCTACACTGGAGATATAGCCTATCTGGCAGAGGGTTATAACTTTGGTTATAACCATTTGCCAGAAAATGGGCAAAATTTACGGAACGTCGTAGAGCTTCACGGATGGTTTCATTTGAAAGCTAGCCTAGGAATTAGTGGGGGTAGGTGGTGGTTGGGAGAGGCTATGACCTTGCACTTTGGAGATATTGACCCGTACACTCACCATGCAAACCTATGGCGGCTGTACACCGACCTATGGTGGCTGTACACGCCTGTCTCAGGTCAATATCTCCAAAGTGGCTGGGGGTAGGAGGCTGATCTCAGAGTATGTTCATGCCACACGTTGGTACTTGAGGACCCCCGCTTTACAGCCTCCTAGCCCCCACCGTATTGGAGAAATGTGGCGTGTACAGCCGCCATTGCTGTTGTACACAAACCTATGGCGGCGGTACACGCCACATTTCTCCAAAGTGGTGGGGGCTAGGAGGCTATAAAGCGGGGGTCCTCAAGTACCAAAGGGTGGGATGAACATACCCTGAGATCAGCCTCCTACCCCCAGCCACTTTGGAGATATTGACCTTAGACAGGCGTGTACAGCCGCCATAGGTCGGTGTACAGCCGCAATAGGTTTGCATGGTGAGTGTCCAGGCCAATATCTCCAAAGTGGCTGGGGGTAGGAAGCTCATAATGTAACCTCAGCATCCTCTTACCATAAGGGACAAGCCCTCCGAATACCGTAAGGATTGGAGAAAGTTGAATTTGACCCTCTTGGCTGCTAGAAGTCAATTTTGAGATTTTGAGATTTTGGTCAAAAATTCAAATTGCTCGGATTGCCTCGAAACACAGCACACTTAAAGAGTACCATGGAGGTATGAACATACTGCCATATCAGCCTCCTAGCCCCTGTCACTTTGGAGATATTGGGCGTGTACAGCCGCCATACATTCCTATAGCGGCTGTACACGCCTGTCTCAGGTCAATATCTCCAAAGTGGCTGGGGGTAGGAGGCTGATCTCAGAGTATGTTCATGCCACACTTTGGTACTTGAGGACCCCCGCTTTACAGCCTCCTAGCCCCCACCGTTTTGGAGAAATGTGGCGTGTACAGCCGCCATTGCTGTTGTACACAAACCTATGGCGGCGGTACACGCCACATTTCTCCAAAGTGGTGGGGGCTAGGAGGCTGATCTCAGAGTATGTTTATCCCACTCTTTAGTACTTGAGGACCCTTGCTTTATAGCCTCTTAGCCCCCACAGCTTTGGAGAAATTGGGCGTGTACAGCCGCCATATAAACCTATTGGCAACCTATGGCGGCGGTACACGCCACATTTCTCAAAAGTGGTGGGGGCTAGGAAGCTATAAAGCGGGGGTCCTCAAGTACCAAAGGGTGGCATGAACATACTCTGAGATCAGCCTCCTACTCCCAACCGATCGTGAGAAACGGCCGCGTACAGCCCCCACATGTCAGTGTACACGGGTCAATATCTCCAAAGATTCTTGGTCTAGGAGGCTGATATGGCAGTATGTTCATGTCTCCATGGTGTACTGTTACTGTGCATAGGTTTCGAGCCAATCCGAGCAATTTTAATTTTAACATGTAAACCTATGGCGGTTGTACACCGACCTATGGCGGCTGTACACGCCTGTCTCAGGTCAATATCTCCAAAGTGGCTGGGGGTAGGAGGCTGATCTCAGAGTATGTTCATCCCACTCTTTGGTACTTGATGACCCCCGCTTTACAGCCTCCTAGCCCCCACCGTTTTGGAGAAATGTGGCGTGTACAGCCGCCATTGCTGTTGTACACAAACCTATGGCGGCGGTACACGCCACATTTCTCCAAAGTGGTGGGGGCTAGGAGGCTGATCTCAGAGTATGTTTATCCCACTCTTTGGTACTTGAGGACCCCCGCTTTATAGCCTCCTAGCCCCCACCGCTTTGGAGAAAATTGGCGTGTACAGCCGCCATACATTCCTATAGCGGCTGTACACGCCTGTTTCAGGTCAATATCTCCAAAGTGGCTGGGGGTAGGAGGCTCATAATGTAACCTCAGCATCCTCTTACCATAAGGGACAAGGCCTCCGAATACCGTAAGGATTGGAGAAAGTTGAATTTTACCCTCTCAGCTGCTGGAAGTCAATTTTGAGATTTTGGTCAAAAATTCAAATTGCTCGGATTGCCTCGAAACACAGCACACTAAAAGAGTACCATGGAGGTATGAACATACTGCCATATCAGCCTCCTAGCCCCCACCGTTTTGGAGAAATGTGGCGTGTACAGCCGCCATTGCTGTTGTACACAAACCTATGGCGGCGGTACACGCCACATTTCTCCAAAGTGGTGGGGGCTAGGAGGCTGATCTCAGAGTATGTTTATCCCACTCTTTAGTACTTGAGGACCCCCGCTTTATAGCCTCCTAGCCCCCACAGCTTTGGAGAAATGTGGCGTGTACAGCCGCTATATAAACCTATTGGCAACCTATGGCGGCGGTACACGCCACATTTCTCAAAAGTGGTGGGGGCTAGGAGGCTATTAAGCGGGGCTCCTCAAGTACCAAAGGGTAGCATGAACATACTCTGAGATCAGCCTCCTACTCCCAACCGATCGTGAGAAACGGCCGCGTACAGCCCCCACATGTCAGTGTACACGGGTCAATATCTCCAAAGATTCTTGGTCTAGGAGGCTGATATGGCAGTATGTTCATGTCTCCATGGTGTACTGTTACTGTGCATAGGTTTTGAGCCAATCCGAGCAATTTTAATTTTAACATGTAAACCTATGGCGGTTGTACACCGACCTATGGCGGCTGTACACGCCTGTTTCTCCAAACTGGTGCATGATAGGAGGCTATCGCTCGGTGGTGTTAAAGTACCAAGTGTTGACACTAACATACTGGAATATCAGCCTCCTAGCTCTCCGTTAAGTGTGGAAATAAAGGAATGTACAGCCGCTATATAAACCTATTGGCACTGTACGCCTTTCCCGTACGGCCTACAAACATCCCACAGATATGAATCAAAACTTAGATTGCTCTAGAGTGTCCAAGGATCAACATATTTCAGCGTCAGCCCCCAAGATTAAGCGGTTTTCTTAATTGATCAAAATGATCAATTCTTGCACAGAAGGGTGTTGTACTCTAAGAGCCTGACAGTGTCCTGGTTCAAATTTGGAGATATGTGAGGATTTTTTTTTTCTAGAGGGGTTAGCTGAAATTTCTCTGCACAGTCTCGATGGACACTCACTCATGACCCACTGACCCGATTTTGAGGCCTCTAGTGCTTTCGGAACCCCCTCTGTACAGAAAAACAATGTGCGTGTACAGGCGCCATAGGAATTCGGCGGCTGTACACATTCTCCCTAAGTCGCTTCCCGTAACCCGACCGAAGGTAGCAGAGACGAAAGCTCTGCACATTCTGCAATGGCAGGGCATGCTGAGTAACTGACCCGAGTACTGTGTCTGTACTGTGCATGTAAAGGTCCTCCAGGGGCTGTGACCTTTGTTTCAAAAGGTCATGTGTACAACGGCAACAGTTTCAATGGTGAGGACATTCCTATGGCGGTTGTACACATCATCTTTTTAATTTTTAAAGGTGTTGTCAACGCAGTAGGAGGCTGATCTCAGAGTATGTTCATCACACCCTTTGGTACTTGAGAACCCCCGCTTTATAGCCTCCTAGCCCCCACCGCTTTGGAGAAATTGTGCGTGTACAGCCGCCATACATTCCTATGGCGGCTGTACACATCATCTCCAAATAGACAGGGGCTAGGAGGCTGATATGGCAGTATGTTCATGTCTCCATGGTGTACTGTTACTGTGCATAGGTTTCGAGCAAATCGGAGCAATTTTAA
>NW_028176779.1:362500-365000 GCF_949987555.1 Borostomias antarcticus
AAGACCTTCCAGACGGCCCTCCCTAGGAAGGAGACGAATGCCTATCGGACCGTGACCGAACCGCTCTCCCTCCTACTTCTCGTACGGATCTGACTTCTCCATCTTTCCTCCCCGGCTCTGTTCCCGAGCCGGGGCTCCATCTCGGGGTTGAGGACGCAGCCCCTCGGCCTCCTCTTCCATTCCCCCATTGGAACCCAGTCATTGAGACTCTGCCCAATTTATAACCCGCCGATACGTGTTCGAAATAGTACAGACCCCTTCTCAGATTTACCCGGAGCCCAAAAAAATCCCGGGGAGAGGCCGCCCGGGATTCCCGGGTGAGCTCCCGGGGAGCCGATTCTCCCCCGCCTATGGGGATTTAAAGCAGTGCTTTATTTTCGGTGGTGCGGTTCCTCCCATATGTCGTTCTGTGGGTCCCCTCCACCGGGGACTTTGTCAATTTTTCAGCCAAAGCTGGACTTTGTCATTTTTTCAGCCCAGTTTGGACTCTGCCATTATTCCGGCCGAGGCTTCCTCCCATATGTCATTCTGTGGGTCCCCTCCACCGGGGACTTTGTCAATTTTTCAGCCAAAGCTGGACTTTGTCATTTTTTCAGCCCAGTTTGGACTCTGCCATTTTTCCGGCCGAGGCTTCCTCCCATATGTCATTCTGTGGGTCCCCTCCACCGGGGACTTTGTCAATTTTTCAGCCAAAGCTGGACTTTGTGATTTTTTCAGCCCAGTTTGGACTCTGCCATTTTTCCGGCCGAGGCTGGACTTTGTCATTTTCTCCACATGGAACTTTGTGGCCCTGGTCATCCCGATAACTTAAAGAGGCTGGTCTTTGCCATTTTCGTACCTTAAGAGAGTCATAGTTACTCCCGCTTCATTGAATTTCTTCACTTTGTCAATTTCTCAGCCGAAGCTGGACTTTGTCATTTTTTCAGCCGGGCTTGGACTCTGCCATTTTTCCGGCCGAGGCTGGACTTTGCCATTTTCCCACCTTAAGAGAGTCATAGTTACTCCCGCTTCATTGAATTTCTTCACTTTGTCAATTTCTCAGCCGAAGCTGGACTTTGTCATTTTTTCAGCCGGGTTTGGACTCTGCCATTTTTCCGGCCGAGGCTGGACTTTGCCATTTTCCCACGTTAAGAGAGTCATAGTTACTCCCGCATGGAAATTTGTGGCCCTGGTCATCCCTACAACTTAAAGACTTTGGAGCTCTTTCCTTCTCTCTCTCTCCCTCCAGACCTCTGCTGAAGGGGGGAGAATGCTCTCTCCTTCTCTCTCTATCCCTCCATACCTCCAGCCCTCTTCTGAAGGGGGGAGAATGCTCTCTCCTTCTCTCTCTCTCCCTCCAGCCCTCTTCTGAAGGGGGGAGAATGCTCTCTCCTTCTCTCTCTCTCCCTCCAGCCCTCTTCTGAAGGGGGGAGAATGCTCTCTCCTTCTCCCTCTCCTCCTCCAGCCCTCTTCTGAAGGGGGTAGAATGCTCTCTCCTTCTCTCTCTCTCCCTCCATACCTCCAGCCCTCTGCTGAAGGGGGGAGAATGCTCGCTCCGTTCCCGAGCCGGGGCACCATCTCGGGGTTGAGGACGCAGCCCCTCGGCCTCCTCGTCCATTCCCCCATTGGAACCCAGTCATTGAGACTCTGCCCAATTTATAACCCGCCGATACGTGTTCGAAATAGTACAGACCCCTTCTCAGATTTACCCGGAGCCCAAAAAAATCCCGGGAAGAGGCAGCCCGGGATTCCCGGGTGAGCTCCCGGGGAGACGATTCTCTCCCGCCTATGGGGATTAAAGCAGTGCTTTATTTTCGGTGGTGCGGTTCTTCCCATATGTCGTTCTGTGGGTCCCCTCCACCGGGGACTTTGTCATTTTTGTCAATTTCTCAGCCGAGGCTGGACTTTGCCATTTTCCCACCTTAAGAGAGTCATTGTTACTCCCGCCGTTTACCCGCGCTTCATTGAATTTCTTCACTTTGTCAATTTCTCAGCCGAGGCTGGACTTTGCCATTTTCGCACCTTAAGAGAGTCATAGTTACTCTCAGGGCGGCGCGGCCCCCTTTTATACCCTTCCTGGACGATGAAGATGTTCCTGCACATGAAGATGTTCCTACACAGCAGCCATTGAGGATGTTCCTACACAGCAGCCAATGAAAATGTTCCTACACAGCAGCCAGATTGTGACATCACAGAGCATCCCTGTGATGTCACAATCTGGCTGCTGTGTAGGAACATTTTCATTGGCTGCTGTGTAGGAACATCCTCAATGGCTGCTGTGTAGGAACATCTTCATTGGCTGCTGTTTAGGAACAGTCTCATTGGCTGCTGTGTCTATCTATCTATCTATCTATCTATCTATCTATCTATCTATCTATCTATCTATCTATCTATCTATCTATCTATCTATCTATCTATCTATCTATCTATCTATATGTCTCTATCTCTATCTATCTATCTAGTGACTCTCAGGGCGGCGCGGCCCCCTTTTATACCCTTCCTGGACGATGAAGATGTTCCT
>NW_028176779.1:380000-397500 GCF_949987555.1 Borostomias antarcticus
CAGCCAGATTGTGACATCACAGAGCATCCCTGTGATGTCACAATCTGGCTGCTGTGTAAGAACATTTTCATTGGCTGCTGTGTAGGAACATCCTCAATGGCTGCTGTGTAAGAACATCTTCATTGGCTGCTGTGTAGGAACAGTCTCATTGGCTGCAGTGTCTATCAATCTATCTATCTATCTATCTATCTATCTATCTATCTATCTATCTATCTATCTATCTATCTATCTATCTATCTATCTATCTATCTATCTATCTATCTATCTATCTATCTATATGTCTCTATCTCTATCTATCTATCTAGTGACTCTCAGGGCGGCGCGGCCCCCTTTTATACCCTTCCTGGACGATGAAGATGTTCCTGCACATGAAGATGTTCCTACACAGCAGCCATTGAGGATGTTCCTACACAGCAGCCAATGAAAATGTTCCTACACAGCAGCCAGATTGTGACATCACAGAGCATCCCTGTGATGTCACAATCTGGCTGCTGTGTAAGAACATTTTCATTGGCTGCTGTGTAGGAACATCCTCAATGGCTGCTGTGTAGGAACATCTTCATTGGCTGCTGTGTAGGAACAGTCTCATTGGCTGCTGTGTCTATCAATCTATCTATCTATCTATCTATCTATCTATCTATCTATCTATCTATCTATCTATCTATCTATCTATCTATCTATCTATCTATCTATCTATCTATCTATCTATCTATCTATCTATATGTCTCTATCTCTATCTATCTATCTAGTGACTCTCAGGGCGGCGCGGCCCCCTTTTATACCCTTCCTGGACGATGAAGATGTTCCTGCACATGAAGATGTTCCTACACAGCAGCCATTGAGGATGTTCCTACACAGCAGCCAATGAAAATGTTCCTACACAGCAGCCAGATTGTGACATCACAGAGCATCCCTGTGATGTCACAATCTGGCTGCTGTGTAAGAACATTTTCATTGGCTGCTGTGTAGGAACATCCTCAATGGCTGCTGTGTTGGAACATCTTCATTGGCTGCTGTGTAGGAACAGTCTCATTGGCTGCTGTGTCTATCTATCTATCTATCTATCTATCTATCTATCTATCTATCTATCTATCTATCTATCTATCTATCTATCTATCTATATGTCTCTATCTCTATCTATCTATCTATCTAGTGAATCTCAGGGCGGCGCGGCCCCCTTTTATACCCTTCCTGGACGATGAAGATGTTCCTGCACATGAAGATGTTCCTACACAGCAGCCATTGAGGATGTTCCTACACAGCAGCCAATGAAAATGTTCCTACACAGCAGCCAGATTGTGACATCACAGAGCATCCCTGTGATGTCACAATCTGGCTGCTGTGTAAGAACATTTTCATTGGCTGCTGTGTAGGAACATCCTCAATGGCTGCTGTGTAAGAACATCTTCATTGGCTGCTGTGTAGGAACAGTCTCATTGGCTGCTGTGTCTATCTATCTATCTATCTATCTATCTATCTATCTATCTATCTATCTATCTATCTATCTATCTATCTATCTGTCTATCTATCTATCTATCTATCTATCTATCTATCTATCTATCTATCTATCTATCTATCTATCTATCTATCTATCTATATGTCTCTATCTCTATCTATCTATCTAGTGACTCTCAGGGCGGCGCGGCCCCCTTTTATACCCTTCCTGGACGATGAAGATGTTCCTGCACATGAAGATGTTCCTACACAGCAGCCATTGAGGATGTTCCTACACAGCAGCCAATGAAAATGTTCCTACACAGCAGCCAGATTGTGACATCACAGAGCATCCCTGTGATGTCACAATCTGGCTGCTGTGTAAGAACATTTTCATTGGCTGCTGTGTAGGAACATCCTCAATGGCTGCTGTGTAGGAACATCTTCATTGGCTGCTGTGTAGGAACAGTCTCATTGGCTGCTGTGTCTATCTATCTATCTATCTATCTATCTATCTATCTATCTATCTATCTATCTATCTATCTATCTATCTATCTATCTATCTATCTATCTATCTATATGTCTCTATCTCTATCTATCTATCTAGTGACTCTAAGGGCGGCGCGGCCCCCTTTTATACCCTTCCTGGACGATGAAGATGTTCCTGCATAAGAAGATGTTCCTACACAGCAGCCATTGAGGATGTTCCTACACAGCAGCCAATGAAAATGTTCCTACACAGCAGCCAGATTGTGACATCACAGAGCATCCCTGTGATGTCACAATCTGGCTGCTGTGTAAGAACATTTTCATTGGCTGCTGTGTAGGAACATCCTCAATGGCTGATATGTAGGAACATCTTCATTGGCTGCTGTGTAGGAACAGTCTCATTGGCTGCTGTGTCTATCTATCTATCTATCTATCTATCTATCTATCTATCTATCTATCTATCTATCTATCTATCTATCTATCTATCTATCTATCTATCTATCTATCTATCTATTTATCTATCTATCTATATGTCTCTATCTCTATCTATCTATCTAGTGACTCTCAGGGCGGCGCGGCCCCCTTTTATACCCTTCCTGGACGATGAAGATGTTCCTGCACATGAAGATGTTCCTACACAGCAGCCAGATTGTGACATCACAGAGCATCCCTGTGATGTCACAATCTGGCTGCTGTGTAAGAACATTTTCATTGGCTGCTGTGTAGGAACATCCTCAATGGCTGCTGTGTTGGAACATCTTCATTGGCTGCTGTGTAGGAACAGTCTCATTGGCTGCTGTGTCTATCTATCTATCTATCTATCTATCTATCTATCTATCTATCTATCTATCTATCTATCTATCTATCTATCTATCTATCTATCTATCTATCTATCTATCTATCTATATGTCTCTATCTCTATCTATCTATCTAGTGACTCTCAGGGCGGCGCGGCCCCCTTTTATACCCTTCCTGGACGATGAAGATGTTCCTGCACATGAAGATGTTCCTACACAGCAGCCATTGAGGATGTTCCTACACAGCAGCCAATGAAAATGTTCCTACACAGCAGCCAGATTGTGACATCACAGAGCATCCCTGTGATGTCACAATCTGGCTGCTGTGTAAGAACATTTTCATTGGCTGCTGTGTAGGAACATCCTCAATGGCTGCTGTGTAAGAACATCTTCATTGGCTGCTGTGTAGGAACAGTCTCATTGGCTGCAGTGTCTATCAATCAATCTATCTATCTATCTATCTATCTATCTATCTATCTATCTATCTATCTATCTATCTATCTATCTATCTATCTATCTATCTATCTATCTATCTATATGTCTCTATCTCTATCTATCTATCTAGTGACTCTCAGGGCGGCGCGGCCCCCTTTTATACCCTTCCTGGACGATGAAGATGTTCCTGCACATGAAGATGTTCCTACACAGCAGCCATTGAGGATGTTCCTACACAGCAGCCAATGAAAATGTTCCTACACAGCAGCCAGATTGTGACATCACAGAGCATCCCTGTGATGTCACAATCTGGCTGCTGTGTAAGAACATTTTCATTGGCTGCTGTGTAGGAACA
The DNA here is from genome assembly GCF_949987555.1 of Borostomias antarcticus. Classification (NCBI taxonomy): domain Eukaryota; kingdom Metazoa; phylum Chordata; class Actinopteri; order Stomiiformes; family Stomiidae; genus Borostomias; species Borostomias antarcticus. The sequence continues at coordinate 383,511 of NW_028176779.1, forward strand.
TCCTCAATGGCTGCTGTGTAGGAACATCTTCATTGGCTGCTGTGTAGGAACAGTCTCATTGGCTGCTGTGTCTATCAATCTATCTATCTATCTATCTATCTATCTATCTATCTATCTATCTATCTATCTATCTATCTATCTATCTATCTATCTATCTATCTATCTATATGTCTCTATCTCTATCTATCTATCTAGTGACTCTCAGGGCGGCGCGGCCCCCTTTTATACCCTTCCTGGACGATGAAGATGTTCCTGCACATGAAGATATTCCTACACAGCAGCCATTGAGGATGTTCCTACACAGCAGCCAATGAAAATGTTCCTACACAGCAGCCAGATTGTGACATCACAGAGCATCCCTGTGATGTCACAATCTGGCTGCTGTGTAAGAACATTTTCATTGGCTGCTGTGTAGGAACATCCTCAATGGCTGATATGTAGGAACATCTTCATTGGCTGCTGTGTAGGAACAGTCTCATTGGCTGCTGTGTCTATCTATCTATCTATCTATCTATCTATCTATCTATCTATCTATCTATCTATCTATCTATCTATCTATCTATCTATCTATCTATCTATCTATCTATCTATCTATTTATCTATCTATCTATATGTCTCTATCTCTATCTATCTATCTAGTGACTCTCAGGGCGGCGCGGCCCCCTTTTATACCCTTCCTGGACGATGAAGATGTTCCTGCACATGAAGATGTTCCTACACAGCAGCCAGATTGTGACATCACAGAGCATCCCTGTGATGTCACAATCTGGCTGCTGTGTAAGAACATTTTCATTGGCTGCTGTGTAGGAACATCCTCAATGGCTGCTGTGTTGGAACATCTTCATTGGCTGCTGTGTAGGAACAGTCTCATTGGCTGCTGTGTCTATCTATCTATCTATCTATCTATCTATCTATCTATCTATCTATCTATCTATCTATCTATCTATCTATCTATCTATCTATCTATATGTCTCTATCTCTATCTATCTATCTAGTGACTCTCAGGGCGGCGCGGCCCCCTTTTATACCCTTCCTGGACGATGAAGATGTTCCTGCACATGAAGATGTTCCTACACAGCAGCCATTGAGGATGTTCCTACACAGCAGCCAATGAAAATGTTCCTACACAGCAGCCAGATTGTGACATCACAGAGCATCCCTGTGATGTCACAATCTGGCTGCTGTGTAAGAACATTTTCATTGGCTGCTGTGTAGGAACATCCTCAATGGCTGCTGTGTAAGAACATCTTCATTGGCTGCTGTGTAGGAACAGTCTCATTGGCTGCAGTGTCTATCAATCAATCTATCTATCTATCTATCTATCTATCTATCTATCTATCTATCTATCTATCTATCTATCTATCTATCTATCTATCTATCTATCTATCTATCTATATGTCTCTATCTCTATCTATCTATCTAGTGACTCTCAGGGCGGCGCGGCCCCCTTTTATACCCTTCCTGGACGATGAAGATGTTCCTGCACATGAAGATGTTCCTACACAGCAGCCATTGAGGATGTTCCTACACAGCAGCCAATGAAAATGTTCCTACACAGCAGCCAGATTGTGACATCACAGAGCATCCCTGTGATGTCACAATCTGGCTGCTGTGTAAGAACATTTTCATTGGCTGCTGTGTAGGAACATCCTCAATGGCTGCTGTGTAGGAACATCTTCATTGGCTGCTGTGTAGGAACAGTCTCATTGGCTGCTGTGTCTATCAATCTATCTATCTATCTATCTATCTATCTATCTATCTATCTATCTATCTATCTATCTATCTATCTATCTATCTATCTATCTATCTATCTATCTATATGTCTCTATCTCTATCTATCTATCTAGTGACTCTCAGGGCGGCGCGGCCCCCTTTTATACCCTTCCTGGACGATGAAGATGTTCCTGCATATGAAGATGTTCCTACACAGCAGCCATTGAGGATGTTCCTACACAGCAGCCAATGAAAATGTTCCTACACAGCAGCCAGATTGTGACATCACAGAGCATCCCTGTGATGTCACAATCTGGCTGCTGTGTAAGAACATTTTCATTGGCTGCTGTGTAGGAACATCCTCAATGGCTGATATGTAGGAACATCTTCATTGGCTGCTGTGTAGGAACAGTCTCATTGGCTGCTGTGTCTATCTATCTATCTATCTATCTATCTATCTATCTATCTATCTATCTATCTATCTATCTATCTATCTATCTATCTATCTATCTATTTATCTATCTATCTATCTATATGTCTCTATCTCTATCTATCTATCTAGTGACTCTCAGGGCGGCGCGGCACCCTTTTATACCCTTCCTGGACGATGAAGATGTTCCTGCACATGAAGATGTTCCTACACAGCAGCCAGATTGTGACATCACAGAGCATCCCTGTGATGTCACAATCTGGCTGCTGTGTAAGAACATTTTCATTGGCTGCTGTGTAGGAACATCCTCAATGGCTGCTGTGTTGGAACATCTTCATTGGCTGCTGTGTAGGAACAGTCTCATTGGCTGCTGTGTCTATCTATCTATCTATCTATCTATCTATCTATCTATCTATCTATCTATCTATCTATCTATCTATCTATCTATCTATCTATCTATCTATCTATCTATATGTCTCTATCTCTATCTATCTATCTAGTGACTCTCAGGGCGGCGCGGCCCCCTTTTATACCCTTCCTGGACGATGAAGATGTTCCTGCACATGAAGATGTTCCTACACAGCAGCCATTGAGGATGTTCCTACACAGCAGCCAATGAAAATGTTCCTACACAGCAGCCAGATTGTGACATCACAGAGCATCCCTGTGATGTCACAATCTGGCTGCTGTGTAAGAACATTTTCATTGGCTGCTGTGTAGGAACATCCTCAATGGCTGCTGTGTAGGAACATCTTCATTGGCTGCTGTGTAGGAACAGTCTCATTGGCTGCTGTGTCTATCAATCTATCTATCTATCTATCTATCTATCTATCTATCTATCTATCTATCTATCTATCTATCTATCTATCTATCTATCTATCTATCTATCTATCTATCTATCTATCTATATGTCTCTATCTCTATCTATCTATCTAGTGACTCTCAGGGCGGCGCGGCCCCCTTTTATACCCTTCCTGGACGATGAAGATGTTCCTGCACATGAAGATATTCCTACACAGCAGCCATTGAGGATGTTCCTACACAGCAGCCAATGAAAATGTTCCTACACAGCAGCCAGATTGTGACATCACAGAGCATCCCTGTGATGTCACAATCTGGCTGCTGTGTAAGAACATTTTCATTGGCTGCTGTGTAGGAACATCCTCAATGGCTGCTGTGTAAGAACATCTTCATTGGCTGCTGTGTAGGAACAGTCTCATTGGCTGCTGTGTCTATCAATCTATCTATCTATCTATCTATCTATCTATCTATCTATCTATCTATCTATCTATCTATCTATCTATCTATCTATCTATCTATCTATCTATCTATCTATCTATATGTCTCTATCTCTATCTATCTATCTAGTGACTCTCAGGGCGGCGCGGCCCCCTTTTATACCCTTCCTGGACGATGAAGATGTTCCTGCACATGAAGATGTTCCTACACAGCAGCCATTGAGGATGTTCCTACACAGCAGCCAATGAAAATGTTCCTACACAGCAGCCAGATTGTGACATCACAGAGCATCCCTGTGATGTCACAATCTGGCTGCTGTGTAAGAACATTTTCATTGGCTGCTGTGTAGGAACATCCTCAATGGCTGCTGTGTAGGAACATCTTCATTGGCTGCTGTGTAGGAACAGTCTCATTGGCTGCTGTGTCTATCTATCTATCTATCTATCTATCTATCTATCTATCTATCTATCTATCTATCTATCTATCTATCTATCTATCTATCTGTCTCTATCTCTATCTATCTATCTAGTGACTCTCAGGGCGGCGCGGCCCCCTTTTATACCCTTCCTGGACGATGAAGATGTTCCTGCACATGAAGATGTTCCTACACAGCAGCCATTGAGGATGTTCCTACACAGCAGCCAATGAAAATGTTCCTACACAGCAGCCAGATTGTGACATCACAGAGCATCCCTGTGATGTCACAATCTGGCTGCTGTGTAAGAACATTTTCATTGGCTGCTGTGTAGGAACATCCTCAATGGCTGCTGTGTTGGAACATCTTCATTGGCTGCTGTGTAGGAACAGTCTCATTGGCTGCTGTGTCTATCTATCTATCTATCTATCTATCTATCTATCTATCTATCTATCTATCTATCTATCTATCTATCTATCTATCTATCTATCTATCTATCTATCTATCTATCTATATGTCTCTATCTCTATCTATCTATCTAGTGAATCTCAGGGCGGCGCGGCCCCCTTTTATACCCTTCCTGGACGATGAAGATGTTCCTGCACATGAAGATGTTCCTACACAGCAGCCATTGAGGATGTTCCTACACAGCAGCCAATGAAAATGTTCCTACACAGCAGCCAGATTGTGACATCACAGAGCATCCCTGTGATGTCACAATCTGGCTGCTGTGTAAGAACATTTTCATTGGCTGCTGTGTAGGAACATCCTCAATGGCTGCTGTGTAAGAACATCTTCATTGGCTGCTGTGTAGGAACAGTCTCATTGGCTGCTGTGTCTATCAATCTATCTATCTATCTATCTATCTATCTATCTATCTATCTATCTATCTATCTATCTATCTATCTATCTATCTATCTATCTATCTATCTATCTATCTATCTATCTATCTATCTATCTATCTATCTATATGTCTCTATCTCTATCTATCTATCTAGTGACTCTCAGGGCGGCGCGGCCCCCTTTTATACCCTTCCTGGACGATGAAGATGTTCCTGCACATGAAGATGTTCCTACACAGCAGCCATTGAGGATGTTCCTACACAGCAGCCAATGAAAATGTTCCTACACAGCAGCCAGATTGTGACATCACAGAGCATCCCTGTGATGTCACAATCTGGCTGCTGTGTAAGAACATTTTCATTGGCTGCTGTGTAGGAACATCCTCAATGGCTGCTGTGTAGGAACATCTTCATTGGCTGCTGTGTAGGAACAGTCTCATTGGCTGCTGTGTCTATCAATCTATCTATCTATCTATCTATCTATTTATCTATCTATCTATCTATCTATCTATCTATCTATCTATCTATCTATCTATCTATCCATCTATCTATCTATCTATCTATCTATCTATCTATCTATCTATCTATCTATCTATCTATATGTCTCTATCTCTATCTATCTATCTAGTGACTCTCAGGGCGGCGCGGCCCCCTTTTATACCCTTCCTGGACGATGAAGATGTTCCTGCACATGAAGATGTTCCTACACAGCAGCCATTGAGGATGTTCCTACACAGCAGCCAATGAAAATGTTCCTACACAGCAGCCAGATTGTGACATCACAGAGCATCCCTGTGATGTCACAATCTGGCTGCTGTGTAAGAACATTTTCATTGGCTGCTGTGTAGGAACATCCTCAATGGCTGCTGTGTAGGAACATCTTCATTGGCTGCTGTGTAGGAACAGTCTCATTGGCTGCTGTGTCTATCTATCTATCTATCTATCTATCTATCTATCTATCTATCTATCTATCTATCTATCTATCTATCTATCTATCTATCTATATGTCTCTATCTCTATCTATCTATCTAGTGACTCTCAGGGCGGCGCGGCCCCCTTTTATACCCTTCCTGGACGATGAAGATGTTCCTGCACATGAAGATGTTCCTACACAGCAGCCATTGAGGATGTTCCTACACAGCAGCCAATGAAAATGTTCCTACACAGCAGCCAGATTGTGACATCACAGAGCATCCCTGTGATGTCACAATCTGGCTGCTGTGTAAGAACATTTTCATTGGCTGCTGTGTAGGAACATCCTCAATGGCTGCTGTGTTGGAACATCTTCATTGGCTGCTGTGTAGGAACAGTCTCATTGGCTGCTGTGTCTATCTATCTATCTATCTATCTATCTATCTATCTATCTATCTATCTATCTATCTATCTATCTATCTATCTATCTATCTATCTATCTATCTATCTATCTATCTATCTATCTATCTATATGTCTCTATCTCTATCTATCTATCTAGTGAATCTCAGGGCGGCGCGGCCCCCTTTTATACCCTTCCTGGACGATGAAGATGTTCCTGCACATGAAGATGTTCCTACACAGCAGCCATTGAGGATGTTCCTACACAGCAGCCAATGAAAATGTTCCTACACAGCAGCCAGATTGTGACATCACAGAGCATCCCTGTGATGTCACAATCTGGCTGCTGTGTAAGAACATTTTCATTGGCTGCTGTGTAGGAACATCCTCAATGGCTGCTGTGTAAGAACATCTTCATTGGCTGCTGTGTAGGAACAGTCTCATTGGCTGCTGTGTCTATCAATCTATCTATCTATCTATCTATCTATCTATCTATCTATCTATCTATCTATCTATCTATCTATCTATCTATCTATCTATCTATCTATCTATCTATCTATATGTCTCTATCTCTATCTATCTATCTAGTGACTCTCAGGGCGGCGCGGCCCCCTTTTATACCCTTCCTGGACGATGAAGATGTTCCTGCACATGAAGATGTTCCTACACAGCAGCCATTGAGGATGTTCCTACACAGCAGCCAATGAAAATGTTCCTACACAGCAGCCAGATTGTGACATCACAGAGCATCCCTGTGATGTCACAATCTGGCTGCTGTGTAAGAACATTTTCATTGGCTGCTGTGTAGGAACATCCTCAATGGCTGCTGTGTAGGAACATCTTCATTGGCTGCTGTGTAGGAACAGTCTCATTGGCTGCTGTGTCTATCAATCTATCTATCTATCTATCTATCTATCTATCTATCTATCTATCTATCTATCTATCTATCTATCTATCTATCTATCTATCTATCTATCTATCTATCTATCTATCTATATGTCTCTATCTCTATCTATCTATCTAGTGACTCTCAGGGCGGCGCGGCCCCCTTTTATACCCTTCCTGGACGATGAAGATGTTCCTGCATATGAAGATGTTCCTACACAGCAGCCATTGAGGATGTTCCTACACAGCAGCCAATGAAAATGTTCCTACACAGCAGCCAGATTGTGACATCACAGAGCATCCCTGTGATGTCACAATCTGGCTGCTGTGTAAGAACATTTTCATTGGCTGCTGTGTAGGAACATCCTCAATGGCTGATATGTAGGAACATCTTCATTGGCTGCTGTGTAGGAACAGTCTCATTGGCTGCTGTGTCTATCTATCTATCTATCTATCTATCTATCTATCTATCTATCTATCTATCTATCTATCTATCTATCTATCTATCTATCTATCTATCTATCTATTTATCTATCTATCTATCTATATGTCTCTATCTCTATCTATCTATCTAGTGACTCTCAGGGCGGCGCGGCACCCTTTTATACCCTTCCTGGACGATGAAGATGTTCCTGCACATGAAGATGTTCCTACACAGCAGCCAGATTGTGACATCACAGAGCATCCCTGTGATGTCACAATCTGGCTGCTGTGTAAGAACATTTTCATTGGCTGCTGTGTAGGAACATCCTCAATGGCTGCTGTGTTGGAACATCTTCATTGGCTGCTGTGTAGGAACAGTCTCATTGGCTGCTGTGTCTATCTATCTATCTATCTATCTATCTATCTATCTATCTATCTATCTATCTATCTATCTATCTATCTATCTATCTATCTATCTATCTATCTATCTATCTATCTATCTATCTATCTATCTATCTATATGTCTCTATCTCTATCTATCTATCTAGTGACTCTCAGGGCGGCGCGGCCCCCTTTTATACCCTTCCTGGACGATGAAGATGTTCCTGCACATGAAGATGTTCCTACACAGCAGCCATTGAGGATGTTCCTACACAGCAGCCAATGAAAATGTTCCTACACAGCAGCCAGATTGTGACATCACAGAGCATCCCTGTGATGTCACAATCTGGCTGCTGTGTAAGAACATTTTCATTGGCTGCTGTGTAGGAACATCCTCAATGGCTGCTGTGTAGGAACATCTTCATTGGCTGCTGTGTAGGAACAGTCTCATTGGCTGCTGTGTCTATCAATCTATCTATCTATCTATCTATCTATCTATCTATCTATCTATCTATCTATCTATCTATCTATCTATCTATCTATCTATCTATCTATCTATCTATCTATCTATCTATCTATCTATCTATATGTCTCTATCTCTATCTATCTATCTAGTGACTCTCAGGGCGGCGCGGCCCCCTTTTATACCCTTCCTGGACGATGAAGATGTTCCTGCACATGAAGATATTCCTACACAGCAGCCATTGAGGATGTTCCTACACAGCAGCCAATGAAAATGTTCCTACACAGCAGCCAGATTGTGACATCACAGAGCATCCCTGTGATGTCACAATCTGGCTGCTGTGTAAGAACATTTTCATTGGCTGCTGTGTAGGAACATCCTCAATGGCTGCTGTGTAAGAACATCTTCATTGGCTGCTGTGTAGGAACAGTCTCATTGGCTGCTGTGTCTATCAATCTATCTATCTATCTATCTATCTATCTATCTATCTATCTATCTATCTATCTATCTATCTATCTATCTATATGTCTCTATCTCTATCTATCTATCTAGTGACTCTCAGGGCGGCGCGGCCCCCTTTTATACCCTTCCTGGACGATGAAGATGTTCCTGCACATGAAGATGTTCCTACACAGCAGCCATTGAGGATGTTCCTACACAGCAGCCAATGAAAATGTTCCTACACAGCAGCCAGATTGTGACATCACAGAGCATCCCTGTGATGTCACAATCTGGCTGCTGTGTAAGAACATTTTCATTGGCTGCTGTGTAGGAACATCCTCAATGGCTGCTGTGTAGGAACATCTTCATTGGCTGCTGTGTAGGAACAGTCTCATTGGCTGCTGTGTCTATCTATCTATCTATCTATCTATCTATCTATCTATCTATCTATCTATCTATCTATCTATCTATCTATCTATCTATCTATCTATCTATCTATCTATCTATCTGTCTCTATCTCTATCTATCTATCTAGTGACTCTCAGGGCGGCGCGGCCCCCTTTTATACCCTTCCTGGACGATGAAGATGTTCCTGCACATGAAGATGTTCCTACACAGCAGCCATTGAGGATGTTCCTACACAGCAGCCAATGAAAATGTTCCTACACAGCAGCCAGATTGTGACATCACAGAGCATCCCTGTGATGTCACAATCTGGCTGCTGTGTAAGAACATTTTCATTGGCTGCTGTGTAGGAACATCCTCAATGGCTGCTGTGTTGGAACATCTTCATTGGCTGCTGTGTAGGAACAGTCTCATTGGCTGCTGTGTCTATCTATCTATCTATCTATCTATCTATCTATCTATCTATCTATCTATCTATCTATCTATCTATCTATCTATCTATCTATCTATCTATCTATCTATCTATCTATCTATCTATCTATCTATCTATCTATCTATATGTCTCTATCTCTATCTATCTATCTAGTGAATCTCAGGGCGGCGCGGCCCCCTTTTATACCCTTCCTGGACGATGAAGATGTTCCTGCACATGAAGATGTTCCTACACAGCAGCCATTGAGGATGTTCCTACACAGCAGCCAATGAAAATGTTCCTACACAGCAGCCAGATTGTGACATCACAGAGCATCCCTGTGATGTCACAATCTGGCTGCTGTGTAAGAACATTTTCATTGGCTGCTGTGTAGGAACATCCTCAATGGCTGCTGTGTAAGAACATCTTCATTGGCTGCTGTGTAGGAACAGTCTCATTGGCTGCTGTGTCTATCAATCTATCTATCTATCTATCTATCTATCTATCTATCTATCTATCTATCTATCTATCTATCTATCTATCTATCTATCTATCTATATGTCTCTATCTCTATCTATCTATCTAGTGACTCTCAGGGCGGCGCGGCCCCCTTTTATACCCTTCCTGGACGATGAAGATGTTCCTGCACATGAAGATGTTCCTACACAGCAGCCATTGAGGATGTTCCTACACAGCAGCCAATGAAAATGTTCCTACACAGCAGCCAGATTGTGACATCACAGAGCATCCCTGTGATGTCACAATCTGGCTGCTGTGTAAGAACATTTTCATTGGCTGCTGTGTAGGAACATCCTCAATGGCTGCTGTGTAGGAACATCTTCATTGGCTGCTGTGTAGGAACAGTCTCATTGGCTGCTGTGTCTATCAATCTATCTATCTATCTATCTATCTATCTATCTATCTATCTATCTATCTATCTATCTATCTATCTATCTATCTATCCATCTATCTATCTATCTATCTATCTATCTATCTATCTATCTATCTATCTATCTATCTATCTATCTATCTATCTATATGTCTCTATCTCTATCTATCTATCTAGTGACTCTCAGGGCGGCGCGGCCCCCTTTTATACCCTTCCTGGACGATGAAGATGTTCCTGCACATGAAGATGTTCCTACACAGCAGCCATTGAGGATGTTCCTACACAGCAGCCAATGAAAATGTTCCTACACAGCAGCCAGATTGTGACATCACAGAGCATCCCTGTGATGTCACAATCTGGCTGCTGTGTAAGAACATTTTCATTGGCTGCTGTGTAGGAACATCCTCAATGGCTGCTGTGTAGGAACATCTTCATTGGCTGCTGTGTAGGAACAGTCTCATTGGCTGCTGTGTCTATCTATCTATCTATCTATCTATCTATCTATCTATCTATCTATCTATCTATCTATCTATCTATCTATCTATCTATCTATCTATCTATCTATATGTCTCTATCTCTATCTATCTATCTAGTGACTCTCAGGGCGGCGCGGCCCCCTTTTATACCCTTCCTGGACGATGAAGATGTTCCTGCACATGAAGATGTTCCTACACAGCAGCCATTGAGGATGTTCCTACACAGCAGCCAATGAAAATGTTCCTACACAGCAGCCAGATTGTGACATCACAGAGCATCCCTGTGATGTCACAATCTGGCTGCTGTGTAAGAACATTTTCATTGGCTGCTGTGTAGGAACATCCTCAATGGCTGCTGTGTTGGAACATCTTCATTGGCTGCTGTGTAGGAACAGTCTCATTGGCTGCTGTGTCTATCAATCTATCTATCTATCTATCTATCTATCTATCTATCTATCTATCTATCTATCTATCTATCTATCTATCTATCTATCTATCTATCTATCTATCTATCTATCTATCTATATGTCTCTATCTCTATCTATCTATCTAGTGACTCTCAGGGCGGCGCGGCCCCCTTTTATACCCTTCCTGGACGATGAAGATGTTCCTGCACATGAAGATGTTCCTACACAGCAGCCATTGAGGATGTTCCTACACAGCAGCCAATGAAAATGTTCCTACACAGCAGCCAGATTGTGACATCACAGAGCATCCCTGTGATGTCACAATCTGGCTGCTGTGTAAGAACATTTTCATTGGCTGCTGTGTAGGAACATCCTCAATGGCTGCTGTGTAGGAACATCTTCATTGGCTGCTGTGTAGGAACAGTCTCATTGGCTGCTGTGTCTATCAATCTATCTATCTATCTATCTATCTATCTATCTATCTATCTATCTATCTATCTATCTATCTATCTATCTATCTATCTATCTATCCATCTATCTATCTATCTATCTATCTATCTATCTATCTATCTATATGTCTCTATCTCTATCTATCTATCTAGTGACTCTCAGGGCGGCGCGGCCCCCTTTTATACCCTTCCTGGACGATGAAGATGTTCCTGCACATGAAGATATTCCTACACAGCAGCCATTGAGGATGTTCCTACACAGCAGCCAATGAAAATGTTCCTACACAGCAGCCAGATTGTGACATCACAGAGCATCCCTGTGATGTCACAATCTGGCTGCTGTGTAAGAACATTTTCATTGGCTGCTGTGTAGGAACATCCTCAATGGCTGCTGTGTAAGAACATCTTCATTGGCTGCTGTGTAGGAACAGTCTCATTGGCTGCTGTGTCTATCAATCTATCTATCTATCTATCTATCTATCTATCTATCTATCTATCTATCTATCTATCTATCTATCTATCTATATGTCTCTATCTCTATCTATCTATCTAGTGACTCTCAGGGCGGCGCGGCCCCCTTTTATACCCTTCCTGGACGATGAAGATGTTCCTGCACATGAAGATGTTCCTACACAGCAGCCATTGAGGATGTTCCTACACAGCAGCCAATGAAAATGTTCCTACACAGCAGCCAGATTGTGACATCACAGAGCATCCCTGTGATGTCACAATCTGGCTGCTGTGTAAGAACATTTTCATTGGCTGCTGTGTAGGAACATCCTCAATGGCTGCTGTGTAGGAACATCTTCATTGGCTGCTGTGTAGGAACAGTCTCATTGGCTGCTGTGTCTATCTATCTATCTATCTATCTATCTATCTATCTATCTATCTATCTATCTATCTATCTATCTATCTATCTATCTATCTATCTATCTATCTATCTATCTGTCTCTATCTCTATCTATCTATCTAGTGACTCTCAGGGCGGCGCGGCCCCCTTTTATACCCTTCCTGGACGATGAAGATGTTCCTGCACATGAAGATGTTCCTACACAGCAGCCATTGAGGATGTTCCTACACAGCAGCCAATGAAAATGTTCCTACACAGCAGCCAGATTGTGACATCACAGAGCATCCCTGTGATGTCACAATCTGGCTGCTGTGTAAGAACATTTTCATTGGCTGCTGTGTAGGAACATCCTCAATGGCTGCTGTGTTGGAACATCTTCATTGGCTGCTGTGTAGGAACAGTCTCATTGGCTGCTGTGTCTATCTATCTATCTATCTATCTATCTATCTATCTATCTATCTATCTATCTATCTATCTATCTATCTATCTATCTATCTATCTATCTATCTATCTATCTATCTATCTATCTATCTATATGTCTCTATCTCTATCTATCTATCTAGTGAATCTCAGGGCGGCGCGGCCCCCTTTTATACCCTTCCTGGACGATGAAGATGTTCCTGCACATGAAGATGTTCCTACACAGCAGCCATTGAGGATGTTCCTACACAGCAGCCAATGAAAATGTTCCTACACAGCAGCCAGATTGTGACATCACAGAGCATCCCTGTGATGTCACAATCTGGCTGCTGTGTAAGAACATTTTCATTGGCTGCTGTGTAGGAACATCCTCAATGGCTGCTGTGTAAGAACATCTTCATTGGCTGCTGTGTAGGAACAGTCTCATTGGCTGCTGTGTCTATCAATCTATCTATCTATCTATCTATCTATCTATCTATCTATCTATCTATCTATCTATCTATCTATCTATCTATCTATCTATCTATCTATCTATCTATATGTCTCTATCTCTATCTATCTATCTAGTGACTCTCAGGGCGGCGCGGCCCCCTTTTATACCCTTCCTGGACGATGAAGATGTTCCTGCACATGAAGATGTTCCTACACAGCAGCCATTGAGGATGTTCCTACACAGCAGCCAATGAAAATGTTCCTACACAGCAGCCAGATTGTGACATCACAGAGCATCCCTGTGATGTCACAATCTGGCTGCTGTGTAAGAACATTTTCATTGGCTGCTGTGTAGGAACATCCTCAATGGCTGCTGTGTAGGAACATCTTCATTGGCTGCTGTGTAGGAACAGTCTCATTGGCTGCTGTGTCTATCAATCTATCTATCTATCTATCTATCTATCTATCTATCTATCTATCTATCTATCTATCTATCTATCTATCTATCTATCCATCTATCTATCTATCTATCTATCTATCTATCTATCTATCTATCTATCTATCTATCTATCTATCTATATGTCTCTATCTCTATCTATCTATCTAGTGACTCTCAGGGCGGCGCGGCCCCCTTTTATACCCTTCCTGGACGATGAAGATGTTCCTGCACATGAAGATGTTCCTACACAGCAGCCATTGAGGATGT
>NW_028176779.1:412500-415000 GCF_949987555.1 Borostomias antarcticus
ATCTATCTATCTATCTATCTATCTATCTATCTATCTATCTATCTATCTATCTATCTATCTATCTATCTATCTATCTATATGTCTCTATCTCTATCTATCTATCTAGTGACTCTCAGGGCGGCGCGGCCCCCTTTTATACCCTTCCTGGACGATGAAGATGTTCCTGCACATGAAGATGTTCCTACACAGCAGCCATTGAGGATGTTCCTACACAGCAGCCAATGAAAATGTTCCTGCACAGCAGCCAGATTGTGACATCACAGAGCATCCCTGTGATGTCACAATCTGGCTGCTGTGTAAGAACATTTTCATTGGCTGCTGTGTAGGAACATCCTCAATGGCTGCTGTGTTGGAACATCTTCATTGGCTGCTGTGTAGGAACAGTCTCATTGGCTGCTGTGTCTATCTATCTATCTATCTATCTATCTATCTATCTATCTATCTATCTATCTATCTATCTATCTATCTATCTATCTATCTATCTATCTATCTATCTATCTATCTATCTATCTATATGTCTCTATCTCTATCTATCTATCTAGTGAATCTCAGGGCGGCGCGGCCCCCTTTTATACCCTTCCTGGACGATGAAGATGTTCCTGCACATGAAGATGTTCCTACACAGCAGCCATTGAGGATGTTCCTACACAGCAGCCAATGAAAATGTTCCTACACAGCAGCCAGATTGTGACATCACAGAGCATCCCTGTGATGTCACAATCTGGCTGCTGTGTAAGAACATTTTCATTGGCTGCTGTGTAGGAACATCCTCAATGGCTGCTGTGTAAGAACATCTTCATTGGCTGCTGTGTAGGAACAGTCTCATTGGCTGCTGTGTCTATCAATCTATCTATCTATCTATCTATCTATCTATCTATCTATCTATCTATCTATCTATCTATCTATCTATCTATCTATCTATCTATCTATCTATCTATCTATCTATCTATCTATCTATCTATCTATCTATCTATCTATCTATCTGTCTATCTATCTATCTATCTATCTATCTATCTATCTATCTATCTATATGTCTCTATCTCTATCTATCTATCTAGTGACTCTAAGGGCGGCGCGGCCCCCTTTTATACCCTTCCTGGACGATGAAGATGTTCCTGCATATGAAGATGTTCCTACACAGCAGCCATTGAGGATGTTCCTACACAGCAGCCAATGAAAATGTTCCTACACAGCAGCCAGATTGTGACATCACAGAGCATCCCTGTGATGTCACAATCTGGCTGCTGTGTAAGAACATTTTCATTGGCTGCTGTGTAGGAACATCCTCAATGGCTGATATGTAGGAACATCTTCATTGGCTGCTGTGTAGGAACAGTCTCATTGGCTGCTGTGTCTATCTATCTATCTATCTATCTATCTATCTATCTATCTATCTATCTATCTATCTATCTATCTATCTATCTATCTATCTATCTATCTATCTATCTATTTATCTATCTATCTATATGTCTCTATCTCTATCTATCTATCTAGTGACTCTCAGGGCGGCGCGGCCCCCTTTTATACCCTTCCTGGACGATGAAGATGTTCCTGCACATGAAGATGTTCCTACACAGCAGCCAGATTGTGACATCACAGAGCATCCCTGTGATGTCACAATCTGGCTGCTGTGTAAGAACATTTTCATTGGCTGCTGTGTAGGAACATCCTCAATGGCTGCTGTGTTGGAACATCTTCATTGGCTGCTGTGTAGGAACAGTCTCATTGGCTGCTGTGTCTATCTATCTATCTATCTATCTATCTATCTATCTATCTATCTATCTATCTATCTATCTATCTATCTATCTATCTATCTATCTATCTATCTATCTATATGTCTCTATCTCTATCTATCTATCTAGTGACTCTCAGGGCGGCGCGGCCCCCTTTTATACCCTTCCTGGACGATGAAGATGTTCCTGCACATGAAGATGTTCCTACACAGCAGCCATTGAGGATGTTCCTACACAGCAGCCAATGAAAATGTTCCTACACAGCAGCCAGATTGTGACATCACAGAGCATCCCTGTGATGTCACAATCTGGCTGCTGTGTAAGAACATTTTCATTGGCTGCTGTGTAGGAACATCCTCAATGGCTGCTGTGTAAGAACATCTTCATTGGCTGCTGTGTAGGAACAGTCTCATTGGCTGCAGTGTCTATCAATCTATCTATCTATCTATCTATCTATCTATCTATCTATCTATCTATCTATCTATCTATCTATCTATCTATCTATCTATCTATCTATCTATCTATCTATCTATCTATCTATCTATCTATATGTCTCTATCTCTATCTATCTATCTAGTGACTCTCAGGGCGGCGCGGCCCCCTTTTATACCCTTCCTGGACGATGAAGATGTTCCTGCACATGAAGATGTTCCTACACAGCAGCCATTGAGGATGTTCCTACACAGCAGCCAATGAAAATGTTCCTACACAGCAGCCAGATTGTGACATCACAGAGCATCCCTGTGATGTCACAATCTGGCTGCTGT
>NW_028176779.1:422500-435000 GCF_949987555.1 Borostomias antarcticus
TGGCTGCTGTGTAGGAACAGTCTCATTGGCTGCTGTGTCTATCTATCTATCTATCTATCTATCTATCTATCTATCTATCTATCTATCTATCTATCTATCTATCTATCTATCTATCTATCTATCTATCTATCTATCTATCTATCTATCTATATGTCTCTATCTCTATCTATCTATCTAGTGACTCTAAGGGCGGCGCGGCCCCCTTTTATACCCTTCCTGGACGATGAAGATGTTCCTGCATATGAAGATGTTCCTACACAGCAGCCATTGAGGATGTTCCTACACAGCAGCCAATGAAAATGTTCCTACACAGCAGCCAGATTGTGACATCACAGAGCATCCCTGTGATGTCACAATCTGGCTGCTGTGTAAGAACATTTTCATTGGCTGCTGTGTAGGAACATCCTCAATGGCTGATATGTAGGAACATCTTCATTGGCTGCTGTGTAGGAACAGTCTCATTGGCTGCTGTGTCTATCTATCTATCTATCTATCTATCTATCTATCTATCTATCTATCTATCTATCTATCTATCTATCTATCTATCTATCTATCTATCTATCTATCTATCTATCTATCTATCTATCTATCTATCTATTTATCTATCTATCTATATGTCTCTATCTCTATCTATCTATCTAGTGACTCTCAGGGCGGCGCGGCCCCCTTTTATACCCTTCCTGGACGATGAAGATGTTCCTGCACATGAAGATGTTCCTACACAGCAGCCAGATTGTGACATCACAGAGCATCCCTGTGATGTCACAATCTGGCTGCTGTGTAAGAACATTTTCATTGGCTGCTGTGTAGGAACATCCTCAATGGCTGCTGTGTTGGAACATCTTCATTGGCTGCTGTGTAGGAACAGTCTCATTGGCTGCTGTGTCTATCTATCTATCTATCTATCTATCTATCTATCTATCTATCTATCTATCTATCTATCTATCTATCTATCTATCTATCTATCTATCTATCTATCTATCTATCTATCTATCTATCTATATGTCTCTATCTCTATCTATCTATCTAGTGACTCTCAGGGCGGCGCGGCCCCCTTTTATACCCTTCCTGGACGATGAAGATGTTCCTGCACATGAAGATGTTCCTACACAGCAGCCATTGAGGATGTTCCTACACAGCAGCCAATGAAAATGTTCCTACACAGCAGCCAGATTGTGACATCACAGAGCATCCCTGTGATGTCACAATCTGGCTGCTGTGTAAGAACATTTTCATTGGCTGCTGTGTAGGAACATCCTCAATGGCTGCTGTGTAAGAACATCTTCATTGGCTGCTGTGTAGGAACAGTCTCATTGGCTGCAGTGTCTATCAATCTATCTATCTATCTATCTATCTATCTATCTATCTATCTATCTATCTATCTATCTATCTATCTATCTATCTATCTATCTATCTATCTATCTATCTATCTATCTATCTATATGTCTCTATCTCTATCTATCTATCTAGTGACTCTCAGGGCGGCGCGGCCCCCTTTTATACCCTTCCTGGACGATGAAGATGTTCCTGCACATGAAGATGTTCCTACACAGCAGCCATTGAGGATGTTCCTACACAGCAGCCAATGAAAAGGTTCCTACACAGCAGCCAGATTGTGACATCACAGAGCATCCCTGTGATGTCACAATCTGGCTGCTGTGTAAGAACATTTTCATTGGCTGCTGTGTAGGAACATCCTCAATGGCTGCTGTGTAGGAACATCTTCATTGGCTGCTGTGTAGGAACAGTCTCATTGGCTGCTGTGTCTATCAATCTATCTATCTATCTATCTATCTATCTATCTATCTATCTATCTATCTATCTATCTATCTATCTATCTATCTATCTATCTATCTATCTATCTATCTATCTATATGTCTCTATCTCTATCTATCTATCTAGTGACTCTCAGGGCGGCGCGGCCCCCTTTTATACCCTTCCTGGACGATGAAGATGTTCCTGCATATGAAGATGTTCCTACACAGCAGCCATTGAGGATGTTCCTACACAGCAGCCAATGAAAATGTTCCTACACAGCAGCCAGATTGTGACATCACAGAGCATCCCTGTGATGTCACAATCTGGCTGCTGTGTAAGAACATTTTCATTGGCTGATGTGTAGGAACATCCTCAATGGCTGATATGTAGGAACATCTTCATTGGCTGCTGTGTAGGAACAGTCTCATTGGCTGCTGTGTCTATCTATCTATCTATCTATCTATCTATCTATCTATCTATCTATCTATCTATCTATCTATCTATCTATCTATCTATCTATCTATCTATCTATCTATCTATCTATTTATCTATCTATCTATCTATCTATATGTCTCTATCTCTATCTATCTATCTAGTGACTCTCAGGGCGGCGCGGCACCCTTTTATACCCTTCCTGGACGATGAAGATGTTCCTGCACATGAAGATGTTCCTACACAGCAGCCAGATTGTGACATCACAGAGCATCCCTGTGATGTCACAATCTGGCTGCTGTGTAAGAACATTTTCATTGGCTGCTGTGTAGGAACATCCTCAATGGCTGCTGTGTTGGAACATCTTCATTGGCTGCTGTGTAGGAACAGTCTCATTGGCTGCTGTGTCTATCTATCTATCTATCTATCTATCTATCTATCTATCTATCTATCTATCTATCTATCTATCTATCTATCTATCTATCTATCTATCTATCTATATGTCTCTATCTCTATCTATCTATCTAGTGACTCTCAGGGCGGCGCGGCCCCCTTTTATACCCTTCCTGGACGATGAAGATGTTCCTGCACATGAAGATGTTCCTACACAGCAGCCATTGAGGATGTTCCTACACAGCAGCCAATGAAAATGTTCCTACACAGCAGCCAGATTGTGACATCACAGAGCATCCCTGTGATGTCACAATCTGGCTGCTGTGTAAGAACATTTTCATTGGCTGCTGTGTAGGAACATCCTCAATGGCTGCTGTGTAAGAACATCTTCATTGGCTGCTGTGTAGGAACAGTCTCATTGGCTGCAGTGTCTATCAATCTATCTATCTATCTATCTATCTATCTATCTATCTATCTATCTATCTATCTATCTATCTATCTATCTATCTATCTATCTATCTATCTATCTATCTATCTATCTATCTATCTATATGTCTCTATCTCTATCTATCTATCTAGTGACTCTCAGGGCGGCGCGGCCCCCTTTTATACCCTTCCTGGACGATGAAGATGTTCCTGCACATGAAGATGTTCCTACACAGCAGCCATTGAGGATGTTCCTACACAGCAGCCAATGAAAAGGTTCCTACACAGCAGCCAGATTGTGACATCACAGAGCATCCCTGTGATGTCACAATCTGGCTGCTGTGTAAGAACATTTTCATTGGCTGCTGTGTAGGAACATCCTCAATGGCTGCTGTGTAGGAACATCTTCATTGGCTGCTGTGTAGGAACAGTCTCATTGGCTGCTGTGTCTATCAATCTATCTATCTATCTATCTATCTATCTATCTATCTATCTATCTATCTATATGTCTCTATCTCTATCTATCTATCTAGTGACTCTCAGGGCGGCGCGGCCCCCTTTTATACCCTTCCTGGACGATGAAGATGTTCCTGCATATGAAGATGTTCCTACACAGCAGCCATTGAGGATGTTCCTACACAGCAGCCAATGAAAATGTTCCTACACAGCAGCCAGATTGTGACATCACAGAGCATCCCTGTGATGTCACAATCTGGCTGCTGTGTAAGAACATTTTCATTGGCTGCTGTGTAGGAACATCCTCAATGGCTGATATGTAGGAACATCTTCATTGGCTGCTGTGTAGGAACAGTCTCATTGGCTGCTGTGTCTATCTATCTATCTATCTATCTATCTATCTATCTATCTATCTATCTATCTATCTATCTATCTATCTATCTATCTATCTATCTATCTATCTATCTATCTATTTATCTATCTATCTATCTATCTATCTATATGTCTCTATCTCTATCTATCTATCTAGTGACTCTCAGGGCGGCGCGGCACCCTTTTATACCCTTCCTGGACGATGAAGATGTTCCTGCACATGAAGATGTTCCTACACAGCAGCCAGATTGTGACATCACAGAGCATCCCTGTGATGTCACAATCTGGCTGCTGTGTAAGAACATTTTCATTGGCTGCTGTGTAGGAACATCCTCAATGGCTGCTGTGTTGGAACATCTTCATTGGCTGCTGTGTAGGAACAGTCTCATTGGCTGCTGTGTCTATCTATCTATCTATCTATCTATCTATCTATCTATCTATCTATCTATCTATCTATCTATCTATCTATCTATCTATCTATCTATCTATCTATCTATCTATCTATCTATATGTCTCTATCTCTATCTATCTATCTAGTGACTCTCAGGGCGGCGCGGCCCCCTTTTATACCCTTCCTGGACGATGAAGATGTTCCTGCACATGAAGATGTTCCTACACAGCAGCCATTGAGGATGTTCCTACACAGCAGCCAATGAAAATGTTCCTACACAGCAGCCAGATTGTGACATCACAGAGCATCCCTGTGATGTCACAATCTGGCTGCTGTGTAAGAACATTTTCATTGGCTGCTGTGTAGGAACATCCTCAATGGCTGCTGTGTAGGAACATCTTCATTGGCTGCTGTGTAGGAACAGTCTCATTGGCTGCTGTGTCTATCAATCTATCTATCTATCTATCTATCTATCTATCTATCTATCTATCTATCTATCTATCTATCTATCTATCTATCTATCTATCTATCTATCTTTATGTCTCTATCTCTATCTATCTATCTAGTGACTCTCAGGGCGGCGCGGCCCCCTTTTATACCCTTCCTGGACGATGAAGATGTTCCTGCACATGAAGATATTCCTACACAGCAGCCATTGAGGATGTTCCTACACAGCAGCCAATGAAAATGTTCCTACACAGCAGCCAGATTGTGACATCACAGAGCATCCCTGTGATGTCACAATCTGGCTGCTGTGTAAGAACATTTTCATTGGCTGCTGTGTAGGAATATCCTCAATGGCTGCTGTGTAAGAACATCTTCATTGGCTGCTGTGTAGGAACAGTCTCATTGGCTGCTGTGTCTATCTATCTATCTATCTATCTATCTATCTATCTATCTATCTATCTATCTATCTATCTATCTATCTATCTATCTATCTATCTATCTATCTATCTATCTATCTATCTATCTATCCATCTATCTATCTATCTATCTATCTATCTATCTATCTATCTATCTATCTATCTATCTATCTATCTATCTATCTATATGTCTCTATCTCTATCTATCTATCTAGTGACTCTCAGGGCGGCGCGGCCCCCTTTTATACCCTTCCTGGACGATGAAGATGTTCCTGCACATGAAGATGTTCCTACACCACAGCCATTGAGGATGTTCCTACACAGCAGCCAATGAAAATGTTCCTACACAGCAGCCAGATTGTGACATCACAGAGCATCCCTGTGATGTCACAATCTGGCTGCTGTGTAAGAACATTTTCATTGGCTGCTGTGTAGGAACATCCTCAATGGCTGCTGTGTAGGAACATCTTCATTGGCTGCTGTGTAGGAACAGTCTCATTGGCTGCTGTGTCTATCTATCTATCTATCTATCTATCTATCTATCTATCTATCTATCTATCTATCTATCTATCTATCTATCTATCTATCTATCTATCTATCTATATGTCTCTATCTCTATCTATCTATCTAGTGACTCTCAGGGCGGCGCGGCCCCCTTTTATACCCTTCCTGGACGATGAAGATGTTCCTGCACATGAAGATGTTCCTACACAGCAGCCATTGAGGATGTTCCTACACAGCAGCCAATGAAAATGTTCCTACACAGCAGCCAGATTGTGACATCACAGAGCATCCCTGTGATGTCACAATCTGGCTGCTGTGTAAGAACATTTTCATTGGCTGCTGTGTAGGAACATCCTCAATGGCTGCTGTGTAGGAACATCTTCATTGGCTGCTGTGTAGGAACAGTCTCATTGGCTGCTGTGTCTATCAATCTATCTATCTATCTATCTATCTATCTATCTATCTATCTATCTATCTATCTATCTATCTATCTATCTATCTATCTATCTATCTATCTATCTATCTATCTATCTATCTATCTATCTATATGTCTCTATCTCTATCTATCTATCTAGTGACTCTCAGGGCGGCGCGGCCCCCTTTTATACCCTTCCTGGACGATGAAGATGTTCCTGCATATGAAGATGTTCCTACACAGCAGCCATTGAGGATGTTCCTACACAGCAGCCAATGAAAATGTTCCTACACAGCAGCCAGATTGTGACATCACAGAGCATCCCTGTGATGTCACAATCTGGCTGCTGTGTAAGAACATTTTCATTGGCTGCTGTGTAGGAACATCCTCAATGGCTGATATGTAGGAACATCTTCATTGGCTGCTGTGTAGGAACAGTCTCATTGGCTGCTGTGTCTATCTATCTATCTATCTATCTATCTATCTATCTATCTATCTATCTATCTATCTATCTATCTATCTATCTATCTATCTATCTATCTATCTATCTATCTATTTATCTATCTATCTATCTATATGTCTCTATCTCTATCTATCTATCTAGTGACTCTCAGGGCGGCGCGGCACCCTTTTATACCCTTCCTGGACGATGAAGATGTTCCTGCACATGAAGATGTTCCTACACAGCAGCCAGATTGTGACATCACAGAGCATCCCTGTGATGTCACAATCTGGCTGCTGTGTAAGAACATTTTCATTGGCTGCTGTGTAGGAACATCCTCAATGGCTGCTGTGTTGGAACATCTTCATTGGCTGCTGTGTAGGAACAGTCTCATTGGCTGCTGTGTCTATCTATCTATCTATCTATCTATCTATCTATCTATCTATCTATCTATCTATCTATCTATCTATCTATCTATCTATCTATCTATCTATCTATATGTCTCTATCTCTATCTATCTATCTAGTGACTCTCAGGGCGGCGCGGCCCCCTTTTATACCCTTCCTGGACGATGAAGATGTTCCTGCACATGAAGATGTTCCTACACAGCAGCCATTGAGGATGTTCCTACACAGCAGCCAATGAAAATGTTCCTACACAGCAGCCAGATTGTGACATCACAGAGCATCCCTGTGATGTCACAATCTGGCTGCTGTGTAAGAACATTTTCATTGGCTGCTGTGTAGGAACATCCTCAATGGCTGCTGTGTTGGAACATCTTCATTGGCTGCTGTGTAGGAACAGTCTCATTGGCTGCTGTGTCTATCTATCTATCTATCTATCTATCTATCTATCTATCTATCTATCTATCTATCTATCTATCTATCTATCTATCTATCTATCTATCTATCTATCTATCTATCTATCTATCTATCTATCTATCTATCTATCTATATGTCTCTATCTCTATCTATCTATCTAGTGACTCTCAGGGCGGCGCGGCCCCCTTTTATACCCTTCCTGGACGGTGAAGATGTTCCTGCACATGAAGATGTTCCTACACAGCAGCCATTGAGGATGTTCCTACACAGCAGCCAATGAAAATGTTCCTACACAGCAGCCAGATTGTGACATCACAGAGCATCCCTGTGATGTCACAATCTGGCTGCTGTGTAAGAACATTTTCATTGGCTGCTGTGTAGGAACATCCTCAATGGCTGCTGTGTAGGAACATCTTCATTGGCTGCTGTGTAGGAACAGTCTCATTGGCTGCTGTGTCTATCAATCTATCTATCTATCTATCTATCTATCTATCTATCTATCTATCTATCTATCTATCTATCTATCTATCTATCTATCTATCTATCTATCTATCTATCTATCTATCTATCCATCTATCTATCTATCTATCTATCTATCTATCTATATGTCTCTATCTCTATCTATCTATCTAGTGACTCTCAGGGCGGCGCGGCCCCCCTTTATACCCTTCCTGGACGATGAAGATGTTCCTGCACATGAAGATGTTCCTACACAGCAGCCATTGAGGATGTTCCTACACAGCAGCCAATGAAAATGTTCCTACACAGCAGCCAGATTGTGACATCACAGAGCATCCCTGTGATGTCACAATCTGGCTGCTGTGTAAGAACATTTTCATTGGCTGCTGTGTAGGAACATCCTCAATGGCTGCTGTGTAGGAACATCTTCATTGGCTGCTGTGTAGGAACAGTCTCATTGGCTGCTGTGTCTATCTATCTATCTATCTATCTATCTATCTATCTATCTATCTATCTATCTATCTATCTATCTATCTATCTATCTATCTATCTATCTATCTATCTATCTATCTATCTATCTATATGTCTCTATCTCTATCTATCTATCTAGTGACTCTCAGGGCGGCGCGGCCCCCTTTTATACCCTTCCTGGACGATGAAGATGTTCCTGCACATGAAGATGTTCCTACACAGCAGCCATTGAGGATGTTCCTACACAGCAGCCAATGAAAATGTTCCTACACAGCAGCCAGATTGTGACATCACAGAGCATCCCTGTGATGTCACAATCTGGCTGCTGTGTAAGAACATTTTCATTGGCTGCTGTGTAGGAACATCCTCAATGGCTGCTGTGTTGGAACATCTTCATTGGCTGCTGTGTAGGAACAGTCTCATTGGCTGCTGTGTCTATCCATCTATCTATCTATCTATCTATCTATCTATCTATCTATCTATCTATCTATCTATCTATCTATCTATCTATCTATCTATCTATCTATCTATCTATCTATCTATCTATCTATCTATCTATCTATCTATATGTCTCTATCTCTATCTATCTATCTAGTGAATCTCAGGGCGGCGCGGCCCCCTTTTATACCCTTCCTGGACGATGAAGATGTTCCTGCACATGAAGATGTTCCTACACAGCAGCCATTGAGGATGTTCCTACACAGCAGCCAATGAAAATGTTCCTACACAGCAGCCAGATTGTGACATCACAGAGCATCCCTGTGATGTCACAATCTGGCTGCTGTGTAAGAACATTTTCATTGGCTGCTGTGTAGGAACATCCTCAATGGCTGCTGTGTAAGAACATCTTCATTGGCTGCTGTGTAGGAACAGTCTCATTGGCTGCTGTGTCTATCAATCTATCTATCTATCTATCTATCTATCTATCTATCTATCTATCTATCTATCTATCTATCTATCTATCTATCTATCTATCTATCTATCTATCTATCTATCTATCTATCTATCTATCTATATGTCTCTATCTCTATCTATCTATCTAGTGACTCTCAGGGCGGCGCGGCCCCCTTTTATACCCTTCCTGGACGATGAAGATGTTCCTGCACATGAAGATGTTCCTACACAGCAGCCATTGAGGATGTTCCTACACAGCAGCCAATGAAAATGTTCCTACACAGCAGCCAGATTGTGACATCACAGAGCATCCCTGTGATGTCACAATCTGGCTGCTGTGTAAGAACATTTTCATTGGCTGCTGTGTAGGAACATCCTCAATGGCTGCTGTGTAGGAACATCTTCATTGGCTGCTGTGTAGGAACAGTCTCATTGGCTGCTGTGTCTATCAATCTATCTATCTATCTATCTATCTATCTATCTATCTATCTATCTATCTATCCATCTATCTATCTATCTATCTATCTATCTATCTATCTATCTATCTATCTATCTATCTATCTATCTATCTATCTATATGTCTCTATCTCTATCTATCTATCTAGTGACTCTCAGGGCGGCGCGGCCCCCTTTTATACCCTTCCTGGACGATGAAGATGTTCCTGCACATGAAGATGTTCCTACACAGCAGCCATTGAGGATGTTCCTACACAGCAGCCAATGAAAATGTTCCTACACAGCAGCCAGATTGTGACATCACAGAGCATCCCTGTGATGTCACAATCTGGCTGCTGTGTAGGAACATTTTCATTGGCTGCTGTGTAGGAACATCCTCAATGGCTGCTGTGTAGGAACATCTTCATTGGCTGCTGTGTAGGAACAGTCTCATTGGCTGCTGTGTCTATCTATCTATCTATCTATCTATCTATCTATCTATCTATCTATCTATCTATCTATCTATCTATCTATCTATCTATCTATCTATCTATCTATCTATCCATCTATCTATCTATCTATCTATCTATCTATCTATCTATATGTCTCTATCTCTATCTATCTATCTAGTGACTCTCAGGGCGGCGCGGCCCCCTTTTATACCCTTCCTGGACGATGAAGATGTTCCTGCACATGAAGATGTTCCTACACAGCAGCCATTGAGGATGTTCCTACACAGCAGCCAATGAAAATGTTCCTACACAGCAGCCAGATTGTGACATCACAGAGCATCCCTGTGATGTCACAATCTGGCTGCTGTGTAAGAACATTTTCATTGGCTGCTGTGTAGGAACATCCTCAATGGCTGCTGTGTAGGAACATCTTCATTGGCTGCTGTGTAGGAACAGTCTCATTGGCTGCTGTGTCTATCTATCTATCTATCTATCTATCTATCTATCTATCTATCTATCTATCTATCTATCTATCTATCTATCTATCTATCTATCTATCTATCTATCTATCTATCTATCTATCTATCTATCTATCTATCTATATGTCTCTATCTCTATCTATCTATCTAGTGACTCTCAGGGCGGCGCGGCCCCCTTTTATACCCTTCCTGGACGATGAAGATGTTCCTGCACATGAAGATGTTCCTACACAGCAGCCATTGAGGATGTTCCTACACAGCAGCCAATGAAAATGTTCCTACACAGCAGCCAGATTGTGACATCACAGAGCATCCCTGTGATGTCACAATCTGGCTGCTGTGTAAGAACATTTTCATTGGCTGCTGTGTAGGAACATCCTCAATGGCTGCTGTGTTGGAACATCTTCATTGGCTGCTGTGTAGGAACAGTCTCATTGGCTGCTGTGTCTATCCATCTATCTATCTATCTATCTATCTATCTATCTATCTATCTATCTATCTATCTATCTATCTATCTATCTATCTATCTATCTATCTATATGTCTCTATCTCTATCTATCTATCTAGTGAATCTCAGGGCGGCACGGCCCCCTTTTATACCCTTCCTGGACGATGAAGATGTTCCTGCACATGAAGATGTTCCTACACAGCAGCCATTGAGGATGTTCCTACACAGCAGCCAATGAAAATGTTCCTACACAGCAGCCAGATTGTGACATCACAGAGCATCCCTGTGATGTCACAATCTGGCTGCTGTGTAAGAACATTTTCATTGGCTGCTGTGTAGGAACATCCTCAATGGCTGCTGTGTAAGAACATCTTCATTGGCTGCTGTGTAGGAACAGTCTCATTGGCTGCTGTGTCTATCAATCTATCTATCTATCTATCTATCTATCTATCTATCTATCTATCTATCTATCTATCTATCTATCTATCTATCTATCTATCTATCTATCTATCTATCTATCTATATGTCTCTATCTCTATCTATCTATCTAGTGACTCTCAGGGCGGCGCGGCCCCCTTTTATACCCTTCCTGGACGATGAAGATGTTCCTGCACATGAAGATGTTCCTACACAGCAGCCATTGAGGATGTTCCTACACAGCAGCCAATGAAAATGTTCCTACACAGCAGCCAGATTGTGACATCACAGAGCATCCCTGTGATGTCACAATCTGGCTGCTGTGTAAGAACATTTTCATTGGCTGCTGTGTAGGAACATCCTCAATGGCTGCTGTGTAGGAACATCTTCATTGGCTGCTGTGTAGGAACAGTCTCATTGGCTGCTGTGTCTATCTATCTATCTATCTATCTATCTATCTATCTATCTATCTATCTATCTATCTATCTATCTATCTATCTATCTATCTATCTATCTATCTATCTATCTATCTATCCATCTATCTATCTATCTATCTATCTATCTATCTATCTATCTATATGTCTCTATCTCTATCTATCTATCTAGTGACTCTCAGGGCGGCGCGGCCCCCCTTTATACCCTTCCTGGACGATGAAGATGTTCCTGCACATGAAGATGTTCCTACACAGCAGCCATTGAGGATGTTCCTACACAGCAGCCAATGAAAATGTTCCTACACAGCAGCCAGATTGTGACATCACAGAGCATCCCTGTGATGTCACAATCTGGCTGCTGTGTAAGAACATTTTCATTGGCTGCTGTGTAGGAACATCCTCAATGGCTGCTGTGTAGGAACATCTTCATTGGCTGCTGTGTAGGAACAGTCTCATTGGCTGCTGTGTCTATCTATCTATCTATCTATCTATCTATCTATCTATCTATCTATCTATCTATCTATCTATCTATCTATCTATCTATCTATCTATATGTCTCTATCTCTATCTATCTATCTAGTGACTCTCAGGGCGGCGCGGCCCCCTTTTATACCCTTCCTGGACGATGAAGATGTTCCTGCACATGAAGATGTTCCTACACAGCAGCCATTGAGGATGTTCCTACACAGCAGCCAATGAAAATGTTCCTACACAGCAGCCAGATTGTGACATCACAGA
>NW_028176779.1:472500-492500 GCF_949987555.1 Borostomias antarcticus
TAGGAACATCCTCAATGGCTGATATGTAGGAACATCTTCATTGGCTGCTGTGTAGGAACAGTCTCATTGGCTGCTGTGTCTATCTATCTATCTATCTATCTATCTATCTATCTATCTATCTATCTATCTATCTATCTATCTATCTATCTATCTATCTATCTATCTATCTATCTATCTATTTATCTATCTATCTGTCTATCTATATGTCTCTATCTCTATCTATCTATCTAGTGACTCTCAGGGCGGCGCGGCCCCCTTTTATACCCTTCCTGGACGATGAAGATGTTCCTGCACATGAAGATGTTCCTACACAGCAGCCAGATTGTGACATCACAGAGCATCCCTGTGATGTCACAATCTGGCTGCTGTGTAAGAACATTTTCATTGGCTGCTGTGTAGGAACATCCTCAATGGCTGCTGTGTAGGAACATCTTCATTGGCTGCTGTGTAGGAACAGTCTCATTGGCTGCTGTGTCTATCTATCTATCTATCTATCTATCTATCTATCTATCTATCTATCTATCTATCTATCTATCTATCTATCTATCTATCTATCTATCTATCTATCTATCTATCTATCTATCTATCTATCTATCTATCTATCTATCTATATGTCTCTATCTCTATCTATCTATCTAGTGACTCTCAGGGCGGCGCGGCCCCCTTTTATACCCTTCCTGGACGATGAAGATGTTCCTGCACATGAAGATGTTCCTACACAGCAGCCATTGAGGATGTTCCTACACAGCAGCCAATGAAAATGTTCCTACACAGCAGCCAGATTGTGACATCACAGAGCATCCCTGTGATGTCACAATCTGGCTGCTGTGTAAGAACATTTTCATTGGCTGCTGTGTAGGAACATCCTCAATGGCTGATATGTAGGAACATCTTCATTGGCTGCTGTGTAGGAACAGTCTCATTGGCTGCTGTGTCTATCTATCTATCTATCTATCTATCTATCTATCTATCCATCTATCTATCTATCTATCTATCTATCTATCTATCTATCTATCTATCTATCTATCTATCTATCTATCTATCTATCTATCTATCTATCTATCTATCTATCTATCTATCTATCTATCTATCTATATGTCTCTATCTCTATCTATCTATCTAGTGACTCTCAGGGCGGCGCGGCCCCCTTTTATACCCTTCCTGGACGATGAAGATGTTCCTGCACATGAAGATGTTCCTACACAGCAGCCATTGAGGATGTTCCTACACAGCAGCCAATGAAAATGTTCCTACACAGCAGCCAGATTGTGACATCACAGAGCATCCCTGTGATGTCACAATCTGGCTGCTGTGTAAGAACATTTTCATTGGCTGCTGTGTAGGAACATCCTCAATGGCTGCTGTGTAGGAACATCTTCATTGGCTGCTGTGTAGGAACAGTCTCATTGGCTGCTGTGTCTATCAATCTATCTATCTATCTATCTATCTATCTATCTATCTATCTATCTATCTATCTATCTATCTATCTATCTATCTATCTATCTATCTATCTATCTATCTATCTATATGTCTCTATCTCTATCTATCTATCTAGTGACTCTCAGGGCGGCGCGGTCCCCTTTTATACCCTTCCTGGACGATGAAGATGTTCCTGCACATGAAGATATTCCTACACAGCAGCCATTGAGGATGTTCCTACACAGCAGCCAATGAAAATGTTCCTACACAGCAGCCAGATTGTGACATCACAGAGCATCCCTGTGATGTCACAATCTGGCTGCTGTGTAAGAACATTTTCATTGGCTGCTGTGTAGGAACATCCTCAATGGCTGCTGTGTAAGAACATCTTCATTGGCTGCTGTGTAGGAACAGTCTCATTGGCTGCTGTGTCTATCAATCTATCTATCTATCTATCTATCTATCTATCTATCTATCTATCTATCTATCTATCTATCTATCTATCTATCTATCTATCTATCTATCTATCTATCTATCTATCTATCCATCTATCAATCTATCTATCTATCTATCTATCTATCTATCTATCTATCTATCTATCTATCTATATGTCTCTATCTCTATCTATCTATCTAGTGACTCTCAGGGCGGCGCGGCCCCCTTTTATACCCTTCCTGGACGATGAAGATGTTCCTGCACATGAAGATGTTCCTACACAGCAGCCATTGAGGATGTTCCTACACAGCAGCCAATGAAAATGTTCCTACACAGCAGCCAGATTGTGACATCACAGAGCATCCCTGTGATGTCACAATCTGGCTGCTGTGTAAGAACATTTTCATTGGCTGCTGTGTAGGAACATCCTCAATGGCTGCTGTGTAGGAACATCTTCATTGGCTGCTGTGTAGGAACAGTCTCATTGGCTGCTGTGTCTATCTATCTATCTATCTATCTATCTATCTATCTATCTATATGTCTCTATCTCTATCTATCTATCTAGTGACTCTCAGGGCGGCGCGGCCCCCTTTTATACCCTTCCTGGACGATGAAGATGTTCCTGCACATGAAGATGTTCCTACACAGCAGCCATTGAGGATGTTCCTACACAGCAGCCAATGAAAATGTTCCTACACAGCAGCCAGATTGTGACATCACAGAGCATCCCTGTGATGTCACAATCTGGCTGCTGTGTAAGAACATTTTCATTGGCTGCTGTGTAGGAACATCCTCAATGGCTGCTGTGTAAGAACATCTTCATTGGCTGCTGTGTAGGAACAGTCTCATTGGCTGCTGTGTCTATCAATCTATCTATCTATCTATCTATCTATCTATCTATCTATCTATCTATCTATCTATCTATCTATCTATCTATCTATCTATCTATCTATCCATCTATCTATCTATCTATCTATCTATCTATCTATCTATCTATATGTCTCTATCTCTATCTATCTATCTAGTGACTCTCAGGGCGGCGCGGCCCCCTTTTATACCCTTCCTGGACGATGAAGATGTTCCTGCACATGAAGATGTTCCTACACAGCAGCCATTGAGGATGTTCCTACACAGCAGCCAATGAAAATGTTCCTACACAGCAGCCAGATTGTGACATCACAGAGCATCCCTGTGATGTCACAATCTGGCTGCTGTGTAAGAACATTTTCATTGGCTGCTGTGTAGGAACATCCTCAATGGCTGCTGTGTAGGAACATCTTCATTGGCTGCTGTGTAGGAACAGTCTCATTGGCTGCTGTGTCTATCTATCTATCTATCTATCTATCTATCTATCTATCTATCTATCTATCTATCTATCTATCTATCTATCTATCTATCTATCTATCTATCTATATGTCTCTATCTCTATCTATCTATCTAGTGACTCTCAGGGCGGCGCGGCCCCCTTTTATACCCTTCCTGGACGATGAAGATGTTCCTGCACATGAAGATGTTCCTACACAGCAGCCATTGAGGATGTTCCTACACAGCAGCCAATGAAAATGTTCCTACACAGCAGCCAGATTGTGACATCACAGAGCATCCCTGTGATGTCACAATCTGGCTGCTGTGTAAGAACATTTTCATTGGCTGCTGTGTAGGAACATCCTCAATGGCTGCTGTGTTGGAACATCTTCATTGGCTGCTGTGTAGGAACAGTCTCATTGGCTGCTGTGTCTATCTATCTATCTATCTATCTATCTATCTATCTATCTATCTATCTATCTATCTATCTATCTATCTATCTATCTATCTATATGTCTCTATCTCTATCTATCTATCTAGTGAATCTCAGGGCGGCGCGGCCCCCTTTTATACCCTTCCTGGACGATGAAGATGTTCCTGCACATGAAGATGTTCCTACACAGCAGCCATTGAGGATGTTCCTACACAGCAGCCAATGAAAATGTTCCTACACAGCAGCCAGATTGTGACATCACAGAGCATCCCTGTGATGTCACAATCTGGCTGCTGTGTAAGAACATTTTCATTGGCTGCTGTGTAGGAACATCCTCAATGGCTGCTGTGTAAGAACATCTTCATTGGCTGCTGTGTAGGAACAGTCTCATTGGCTGCTGTGTCTATCAATCTATCTATCTATCTATCTATCTATCTATCTATCTATCTATCTATCTATCTATCTATCTATCTATCTATCTATCTATCTATCTATCTATCTATCTATCTATCTATATGTCTCTATCTCTATCTATCTATCTAGTGACTCTCAGGGCGGCGCGGCCCCCTTTTATACCCTTCCTGGACGATGAAGATGTTCCTGCACATGAAGATGTTCCTACACAGCAGCCATTGAGGATGTTCCTACACAGCAGCCAATGAAAATGTTCCTACACAGCAGCCAGATTGTGACATCACAGAGCATCCCTGTGATGTCACAATCTGGCTGCTGTGTAAGAACATTTTCATTGGCTGCTGTGTAGGAACATCCTCAATGGCTGCTGTGTAGGAACATCTTCATTGGCTGCTGTGTAGGAACAGTCTCATTGGCTGCTGTGTCTATCAATCTATCTATCTATCTATCTATCTATCTATCTATCTATCTATCTATCTATCTATCTATCTATCTATCTATCTATCTATCTATCCATCTATCTATCTATCTATCTATCTATCTATCTATCTATCTATCTATCTATCTATCTATCTATCTATCTATCTATATGTCTCTATCTCTATCTATCTATCTAGTGACTCTCAGGGCGGCGCGGCCCCCTTTTATACCCTTCCTGGACGATGAAGATGTTCCTGCACATGAAGATGTTCCTACACAGCAGCCAGATTGTGACATCACAGAGCATCCCTGTGATGTCACAATCTGGCTGCTGTGTAAGAACATTTTCATTGGCTGCTGTGTAGGAACATCCTCAATGGCTGCTGTGTTGGAACATCTTCATTGGCTGCTGTGTAGGAACAGTCTCATTGGCTGCTGTGTCTATCTATCTATCTATCTATCTATCTATCTATCTATCTATCTATCTATCTATCTATCTATCTATCTATCTATCTATCTATCTATCTATCTATCTATCTATCTATCTATCTATCTATCTATCTATCTATCTATATGTCTCTATCTCTATCTATCTATCTAGTGACTCTCAGGGCGGCGCGGCCCCCTTTTATACCCTTCCTGGACGATGAAGATGTTCCTGCACATGAAGATGTTCCTACACAGCAGCCATTGAGGATGTTCCTACACAGCAGCCAATGAAAATGTTCCTACACAGCAGCCAGATTGTGACATCACAGAGCATCCCTGTGATGTCACAATCTGGCTGCTGTGTAAGAACATTTTCATTGGCTGCTGTGTAGGAACATCCTCAATGGCTGCTGTGTAGGAACATCTTCATTGGCTGCTGTGTAGGAACAGTCTCATTGGCTGCTGTGTCTATCAATCTATCTATCTATCTATCTATCTATCTATCTATCTATCTATCTATCTATCTATCTATCTATCTATCTATCTATCCATCTATCTATCTATCTATCTATCTATCTATCTATCTATCTATCTATCTATCTATCTATCTATCTATATGTCTCTATCTCTATCTATCTATCTAGTGACTCTCAGGGCGGCGCGGCCCCCTTTTATACCCTTCCTGGACGATGAAGATGTTCCTGCACATGAAGATGTTCCTACACAGCAGCCAGATTGTGACATCACAGAGCATCCCTGTGATGTCACAATCTGGCTGCTGTGTAAGAACATTTTCATTGGCTGCTGTGTAGGAACATCCTCAATGGCTGCTGTGTTGGAACATCTTCATTGGCTGCTGTGTAGGAACAGTCTCATTGGCTGCTGTGTCTATCTATCTATCTATCTATCTATCTATCTATCTATCTATCTATCTATCTATCTATCTATCTATCTATCTATCTATCTATCTATCTATCTATCTATCTATCTATCTATCTATCTATCTATATGTCTCTATCTCTATCTATCTATCTAGTGACTCTCAGGGCGGCGCGGCCCCCTTTTATACCCTTCCTGGACGATGAAGATGTTCCTGCACATGAAGATGTTCCTACACAGCAGCCATTGAGGATGTTCCTACACAGCAGCCAATGAAAATGTTCCTACACAGCAGCCAGATTGTGACATCACAGAGCATCCCTGTGATGTCACAATCTGGCTGCTGTGTAAGAACATTTTCATTGGCTGCTGTGTAGGAACATCCTCAATGGCTGCTGTGTAGGAACATCTTCATTGGCTGCTGTGTAGGAACAGTCTCATTGGCTGCTGTGTCTATCAATCTATCTATCTATCTATCTATCTATCTATCTATCTATCTATCTATCTATCTATCTATCTATCTATCTATCTATCTATCTATCTATCTATCTATATGTCTCTATCTCTATCTATCTATCTAGTGACTCTCAGGGCGGCGCGGCCCCCTTTTATACCCTTCCTGGACGATGAAGATGTTCCTGCATATGAAGATGTTCCTACACAGCAGCCATTGAGGATGTTCCTACACAGCAGCCAATGAAAATGTTCCTACACAGCAGCCAGATTGTGACATCACAGAGCATCCCTGTGATGTCACAATCTGGCTGCTGTGTAAGAACATTTTCATTGGCTGCTGTGTAGGAACATCCTCAATGGCTGATATGTAGGAACATCTTCATTGGCTGCTGTGTAGGAACAGTCTCATTGGCTGCTGTGTCTATCTATCTATCTATCTATCTATCTATCTATCTATCTATCTATCTATCTATCTATCTATCTATCTATCTATCTATCTATCTATCTATCTATCTATCTATTTATCTATCTATCTATCTATATGTCTCTATCTCTATCTATCTATCTAGTGACTCTCAGGGCGGCGCGGCCCCCTTTTATACCCTTCCTGGACGATGAAGATGTTCCTGCACATGAAGATGTTCCTACACAGCAGCCAGATTGTGACATCACAGAGCATCCCTGTGATGTCACAATCTGGCTGCTGTGTAAGAACATTTTCATTGGCTGCTGTGTAGGAACATCCTCAATGGCTGCTGTGTAGGAACATCTTCATTGGCTGCTGTGTAGGAACAGTCTCATTGGCTGCTGTGTCTATCTATCTATCTATCTATCTATCTATCTATCTATCTATCTATCTATCTATCTATCTATCTATCTATCTATCTATCTATCTATCTATCTATCTATCTATCTATATGTCTCTATCTCTATCTATCTATCTAGTGACTCTCAGGGCGGCGCGGCCCCCTTTTATACCCTTCCTGGACGATGAAGATGTTCCTGCACATGAAGATGTTCCTACACAGCAGCCATTGAGGATGTTCCTACACAGCAGCCAATGAAAATGTTCCTACACAGCAGCCAGATTGTGACATCACAGAGCATCCCTGTGATGTCACAATCTGGCTGCTGTGTAAGAACATTTTCATTGGCTGCTGTGTAGGAACATCCTCAATGGCTGATATGTAGGAACATCTTCATTGGCTGCTGTGTAGGAACAGTCTCATTGGCTGCTGTGTCTATCTATCTATCTATCTATCTATCTATCTATCTATCTATCTATCTATCTATCTATCTATCTATCTATCTATCTATCTATATGTCTCTATCTCTATCTATCTATCTAGTGAATCTCAGGGCGGCGCGGCCCCCTTTTATACCCTTCCTGGACGATGAAGATGTTCCTGCACATGAAGATGTTCCTACACAGCAGCCATTGAGGATGTTCCTACACAGCAGCCAATGAAAATGTTCCTACACAGCAGCCAGATTGTGACATCACAGAGCATCCCTGTGATGTCACAATCTGGCTGCTGTGTAAGAACATTTTCATTGGCTGCTGTGTAGGAACATCCTCAATGGCTGCTGTGTAAGAACATCTTCATTGGCTGCTGTGTAGGAACAGTCTCATTGGCTGCTGTGTCTATCAATCTATCTATCTATCTATCTATCTATCTATCTATCTATCTATCTATCTATCTATCTATCTATCTATCTATCTATCTATCTATCTATCTATCTATCTATCTGTCTATCTATCTATCTATCTATCTATCTATCTATCTATCTATATGTCTCTATCTCTATCTATCTATCTAGTGACTCTCAGGGCGGCGCGGCCCCCTTTTATACCCTTCCTGGACGATGAAGATGTTCCTGCACATGAAGATGTTCCTACACAGCAGCCATTGAGGATGTTCCTACACAGCAGCCAATGAAAATGTTCCTACACAGCAGCCAGATTGTGACATCACAGAGCATCCCTGTGATGTCACAATCTGGCTGCTGTGTAAGAACATTTTCATTGGCTGCTGTGTAGGAACATCCTCAATGGCTGCTGTGTAGGAACATCTTCATTGGCTGCTGTGTAGGAACAGTCTCATTGGCTGCTGTGTCTATCTATCTATCTATCTATCTATCTATCTATCTATCTATCTATCTATCTATCTATCTATCTATCTATCTATCTATCTATATGTCTCTATCTCTATCTATCTATCTAGTGACTCTAAGGGCGGCGCGGCCCCCTTTTATACCCTTCCTGGACGATGAAGATGTTCCTGCACATGAAGATGTTCCTACACAGCAGCCAGATTGTGACATCACAGAGCATCCCTGTGATGTCACAATCTGGCTGCTGTGTAAGAACATTTTCATTGGCTGCTGTGTAGGAACATCCTCAATGGCTGCTGTGTTGGAACATCTTCATTGGCTGCTGTGTAGGAACAGTCTCATTGGCTGCTGTGTCTATCTATCTATCTATCTATCTATCTATCTATCTATCTATCTATCTATCTATCTATCTATCTATCTATCTATCTATATGTCTCTATCTCTATCTATCTATCTAGTGACTCTCAGGGCGGCGCGGCCCCCTTTTATACCCTTCCTGGACGATGAAGATGTTCC
The DNA here is from genome assembly GCF_949987555.1 of Borostomias antarcticus. Classification (NCBI taxonomy): domain Eukaryota; kingdom Metazoa; phylum Chordata; class Actinopteri; order Stomiiformes; family Stomiidae; genus Borostomias; species Borostomias antarcticus. The sequence goes on from NW_028176779.1 coordinate 481,322, forward strand.
TGCACATGAAGATGTTCCTACACAGCAGCCATTGAGGATGTTCCTACACAGCAGCCAATGAAAATGTTCCTACACAGCAGCCAGATTGTGACATCACAGAGCATCCCTGTGATGTCACAATCTGGCTGCTGTGTAAGAACATTTTCATTGGCTGCTGTGTAGGAACATCCTCAATGGCTGCTGTGTAAGAACATCTTCATTGGCTGCTGTGTAGGAACAGTCTCATTGGCTGCAGTGTCTATCAATCTATCTATCTATCTATCTATCTATCTATCTATCTATCTATCTATCTATCTATCTATCTATCTATATGTCTCTATCTCTATCTATCTATCTAGTGACTCTCAGGGCGGCGCGGCCCCCTTTTATACCCTTCCTGGACGATGAAGATGTTCCTGCACATGAAGATGTTCCTACACAGCAGCCATTGAGGATGTTCCTACACATCAGCCAATGAAAATGTTCCTACACAGCAGCCAGATTGTGACATCACAGAGCATCCCTGTGATGTCACAATCTGGCTGCTGTGTAAGAACATTTTCATTGGCTGCTGTGTAGGAACATCCTCAATGGCTGCTGTGTAGGAACATCTTCATTGGCTGCTGTGTAGGAACAGTCTCATTGGCTGCTGTGTCTATCAATCTATCTATCTATCTATCTATCTATCTATCTATCTATCTATCTATCTATCTATCTATCTATCTATCTATCTATCTATCTATATGTCTCTATCTCTATCTATCTATCTAGTGACTCTCAGGGCGGCGCGGCCCCCTTTTATACCCTTCCTGGACGATGAAGATGTTCCTGCATATGAAGATGTTCCTACACAGCAGCCATTGAGGATGTTCCTACACAGCAGCCAATGAAAATGTTCCTACACAGCAGCCAGATTGTGACATCACAGAGCATCCCTGTGATGTCACAATCTGGCTGCTGTGTAAGAACATTTTCATTGGCTGCTGTGTAGGAACATCCTCAATGGCTGATATGTAGGAACATCTTCATTGGCTGCTGTGTAGGAACAGTCTCATTGGCTGCTGTGTCTATCTATCTATCTATCTATCTATCTATCTATCTATCTATCTATCTATCTATCTATCTATCTATCTATCTATCTATCTATCTATCTATCTATCTATCTATCTATCTATCTATCTATCTATCTATCTATCTATTTATCTATCTATCTATCTATATGTCTCTATCTCTATCTATCTATCTAGTGACTCTCAGGGCGGCGCGGCCCCCTTTTATACCCTTCCTGGACGATGAAGATGTTCCTGCACATGAAGATGTTCCTACACAGCAGCCAGATTGTGACATCACAGAGCATCCCTGTGATGTCACAATCTGGCTGCTGTGTAAGAACATTTTCATTGGCTGCTGTGTAGGAACATCCTCAATGGCTGCTGTGTTGGAACATCTTCATTGGCTGCTGTGTAGGAACAGTCTCATTGGCTGCTGTGTCTATCTATCTATCTATCTATCTATCTATCTATCTATCTATCTATCTATCTATCTATCTATCTATCTATCTATCTATCTATCTATATGTCTCTATCTCTATCTATCTATCTAGTGACTCTCAGGGCGGCGCGGCCCCCTTTTATACCCTTCCTGGACGATGAAGATGTTCCTGCACATGAAGATGTTCCTACACAGCAGCCATTGAGGATGTTCCTACACAGCAGCCAATGAAAATGTTCCTACACAGCAGCCAGATTGTGACATCACAGAGCATCCCTGTGATGTCACAATCTGGCTGCTGTGTAAGAACATTTTCATTGGCTGCTGTGTAGGAACATCCTCAATGGCTGCTGTGTAGGAACATCTTCATTGGCTGCTGTGTAGGAACAGTCTCATTGGCTGCTGTGTCTATCAATCTATCTATCTATCTATCTATCTATCTATCTATCTATCTATCTATCTATCTATCTATCTATCTATCTATATGTCTCTATCTCTATCTATCTATCTAGTGACTCTCAGGGCGGCGCGGCCCCCTTTTATACCCTTCCTGGACGATGAAGATGTTCCTGCATATGAAGATGTTCCTACACAGCAGCCATTGAGGATGTTCCTACACAGCAGCCAATGAAAATGTTCCTACACAGCAGCCAGATTGTGACATCACAGAGCATCCCTGTGATGTCACAATCTGGCTGCTGTGTAAGAACATTTTCATTGGCTGCTGTGTAGGAACATCCTCAATGGCTGATATGTAGGAACATCTTCATTGGCTGCTGTGTAGGAACAGTCTCATTGGCTGCTGTGTCTATCTATCTATCTATCTATCTATCTATCTATCTATCTATCTATCTATCTATCTATCTATCTATCTATCTATCTATCTATCTATCTATCTATCTATCTATCTATCTATCTATTTATCTATCTATCTATCTATATGTCTCTATCTCTATCTATCTATCTAGTGACTCTCAGGGCGGCGCGGCCCCCTTTTATACCCTTCCTGGACGATGAAGATGTTCCTGCACATGAAGATGTTCCTACACAGCAGCCAGATTGTGACATCACAGAGCATCCCTGTGATGTCACAATCTGGCTGCTGTGTAAGAACATTTTCATTGGCTGCTGTGTAGGAACATCCTCAATGGCTGCTGTGTTGGAACATCTTCATTGGCTGCTGTGTAGGAACAGTCTCATTGGCTGCTGTGTCTATCTATCTATCTATCTATCTATCTATCTATCTATCTATCTATCTATCTATCTATCTATCTATCTATCTATCTATCTATCTATCTATCTATATGTCTCTATCTCTATCTATCTATCTAGTGACTCTCAGGGCGGCGCGGCCCCCTTTTATACCCTTCCTGGACGATGAAGATGTTCCTGCACATGAAGATGTTCCTACACAGCAGCCATTGAGGATGTTCCTACACAGCAGCCAATGAAAATGTTCCTACACAGCAGCCAGATTGTGACATCACAGAGCATCCCTGTGATGTCACAATCTGGCTGCTGTGTAAGAACATTTTCATTGGCTGCTGTGTAGGAACATCCTCAATGGCTGCTGTGTAGGAACATCTTCATTGGCTGCTGTGTAGGAACAGTCTCATTGGCTGCTGTGTCTATCAATCTATCTATCTATCTATCTATCTATCTATCTATCTATCTATCTATCTATCTATCTATCTATCTATCTATCTATCTATCTATCTATCTATATGTCTCTATCTCTATCTATCTATCTAGTGACTCTCAGGGCGGCGCGGTCCCCTTTTATACCCTTCCTGGACGATGAAGATGTTCCTGCACATGAAGATATTCCTACACAGCAGCCATTGAGGATGTTCCTACACAGCAGCCAATGAAAATGTTCCTACACAGCAGCCAGATTGTGACATCACAGAGCATCCCTGTGATGTCACAATCTGGCTGCTGTGTAAGAACATTTTCATTGGCTGCTGTGTAGGAACATCCTCAATGGCTGCTGTGTAAGAACATCTTCATTGGCTGCTGTGTAGGAACAGTCTCATTGGCTGCTGTGTCTATCAATCTATCTATCTATCTATCTATCTATCTATCTATCTATCTATCTATCTATCTATCTATCTATCTATCTATCTATCTATCTATCTATCTATCTATCCATCTATCAATCTATCTATCTATCTATCTATCTATCTATCTATCTATCTATATGTCTCTATCTCTATCTATCTATCTAGTGACTCTCAGGGCGGCGCGGCCCCCTTTTATACCCTTCCTGGACGATGAAGATGTTCCTGCACATGAAGATGTTCCTACACAGCAGCCATTGAGGATGTTCCTACACAGCAGCCAATGAAAATGTTCCTACACAGCAGCCAGATTGTGACATCACAGAGCATCCCTGTGATGTCACAATCTGGCTGCTGTGTAAGAACATTTTCATTGGCTGCTGTGTAGGAACATCCTCAATGGCTGCTGTGTAGGAACATCTTCATTGGCTGCTGTGTAGGAACAGTCTCATTGGCTGCTGTGTCTATCTATCTATCTATCTATCTATCTATCTATCTATCTATCTATCTATCTATCTATCTATCTATCTATCTATCTATCTATATGTCTCTATCTCTATCTATCTATCTAGTGACTCTCAGGGCGGCGCGGCCCCCTTTTATACCCTTCCTGGACGATGAAGATGTTCCTGCACATGAAGATGTTCCTACACAGCAGCCATTGAGGATGTTCCTACACAGCAGCCAATGAAAATGTTCCTACACAGCAGCCAGATTGTGACATCACAGAGCATCCCTGTGATGTCACAATCTGGCTGCTGTGTAAGAACATTTTCATTGGCTGCTGTGTAGGAACATCCTCAATGGCTGCTGTGTAAGAACATCTTCATTGGCTGCTGTGTAGGAACAGTCTCATTGGCTGCTGTGTCTATCAATCTATCTATCTATCTATCTATCTATCTATCTATCTATCTATCTATCTATCTATCTATCTATCTATCTATCTATCTATCCATCTATCTATCTATCTATCTATCTATCTATCTATCTATCTATCTATCTATCTATATGTCTCTATCTCTATCTATCTATCTAGTGACTCTCAGGGCGGCGCGGCCCCCTTTTATACCCTTCCTGGACGATGAAGATGTTCCTGCACATGAAGATGTTCCTACACAGCAGCCATTGAGGATGTTCCTACACAGCAGCCAATGAAAATGTTCCTACACAGCAGCCAGATTGTGACATCACAGAGCATCCCTGTGATGTCACAATCTGGCTGCTGTGTAAGAACATTTTCATTGGCTGCTGTGTAGGAACATCCTCAATGGCTGCTGTGTAGGAACATCTTCATTGGCTGCTGTGTAGGAACAGTCTCATTGGCTGCTGTGTCTATCTATCTATCTATCTATCTATCTATCTATCTATCTATCTATCTATCTATATGTCTCTATCTCTATCTATCTATCTAGTGACTCTCAGGGCGGCGCGGCCCCCTTTTATACCCTTCCTGGACGATGAAGATGTTCCTGCACATGAAGATGTTCCTACACAGCAGCCATTGAGGATGTTCCTACACAGCAGCCAATGAAAATGTTCCTACACAGCAGCCAGATTGTGACATCACAGAGCATCCCTGTGATGTCACAATCTGGCTGCTGTGTAAGAACATTTTCATTGGCTGCTGTGTAGGAACATCCTCAATGGCTGCTGTGTTGGAACATCTTCATTGGCTGCTGTGTAGGAACAGTCTCATTGGCTGCTGTGTCTATCTATCTATCTATCTATCTATCTATCTATCTATCTATCTATCTATCTATCTATCTATCTATCTATCTATCTATCTATCTATCTATCTATCTATCTATCTATCTATCTATATGTCTCTATCTCTATCTATCTATCTAGTGAATCTCAGGGCGGCGCGGCCCCCTTTTATACCCTTCCTGGACGATGAAGATGTTCCTGCACATGAAGATGTTCCTACACAGCAGCCATTGAGGATGTTCCTACACAGCAGCCAATGAAAATGTTCCTACACAGCAGCCAGATTGTGACATCACAGAGCATCCCTGTGATGTCACAATCTGGCTGCTGTGTAAGAACATTTTCATTGGCTGCTGTGTAGGAACATCCTCAATGGCTGCTGTGTAAGAACATCTTCATTGGCTGCTGTGTAGGAACAGTCTCATTGGCTGCTGTGTCTATCAATCTATCTATCTATCTATCTATCTATCTATCTATCTATCTATCTATCTATCTATCTATCTATCTATCTATCTATCTATCTATCTATCTATCTATCTATATGTCTCTATCTCTATCTATCTATCTAGTGACTCTCAGGGCGGCGCGGCCCCCTTTTATACCCTTCCTGGACGATGAAGATGTTCCTGCACATGAAGATGTTCCTACACAGCAGCCATTGAGGATGTTCCTACACAGCAGCCAATGAAAATGTTCCTACACAGCAGCCAGATTGTGACATCACAGAGCATCCCTGTGATGTCACAATCTGGCTGCTGTGTAAGAACATTTTCATTGGCTGCTGTGTAGGAACATCCTCAATGGCTGCTGTGTTGGAACATCTTCATTGGCTGCTGTGTAGGAACAGTCTCATTGGCTGCTGTGTCTATCTATCTATCTATCTATCTATCTATCTATCTATCTATCTATCTATCTATCTATCTATCTATCTATCTATCTATCTATATGTCTCTATCTCTATCTATCTATCTAGTGAATCTCAGGGCGGCGCGGCCCCCTTTTATACCCTTCCTGGACGATGAAGATGTTCCTGCACATGAAGATGTTCCTACACAGCAGCCATTGAGGATGTTCCTACACAGCAGCCAATGAAAATGTTCCTACACAGCAGCCAGATTGTGACATCACAGAGCATCCCTGTGATGTCACAATCTGGCTGCTGTGTAAGAACATTTTCATTGGCTGCTGTGTAGGAACATCCTCAATGGCTGCTGTGTAAGAACATCTTCATTGGCTGCTGTGTAGGAACAGTCTCATTGGCTGCTGTGTCTATCAATCTATCTATCTATCTATCTATCTATCTATCTATCTATCTATCTATCTATCTATCTATCTATCTATCTATCTATCTATCTATCTATCTATCTATCTATCTATCTATCTATCTATCTATATGTCTCTATCTCTATCTATCTATCTAGTGACTCTCAGGGCGGCGCGGCCCCCTTTTATACCCTTCCTGGACGATGAAGATGTTCCTGCACATGAAGATGTTCCTACACAGCAGCCATTGAGGATGTTCCTACACAGCAGCCAATGAAAATGTTCCTACACAGCAGCCAGATTGTGACATCACAGAGCATCCCTGTGATGTCACAATCTGGCTGCTGTGTAAGAACATTTTCATTGGCTGCTGTGTAGGAACATCCTCAATGGCTGCTGTGTAGGAACATCTTCATTGGCTGCTGTGTAGGAACAGTCTCATTGGCTGCTGTGTCTATCAATCTATCTATCTATCTATCTATCTATCTATCTATCTATCTATCTATCTATCTATCCATCTATCTATCTATCTATCTATCTATCTATCTATCTATCTATCTATCTATCTATCTATCTATCTATCTATCTATCTATCTATCTATCTATCTATCTATCTATCTATCTATCTATATGTCTCTATCTCTATCTATCTATCTAGTGACTCTCAGGGCGGCGCGGCCCCCTTTTATACCCTTCCTGGACGATGAAGATGTTCCTGCACATGAAGATGTTCCTACACAGCAGCCAGATTGTGACATCACAGAGCATCCCTGTGATGTCACAATCTGGCTGCTGTGTAAGAACATTTTCATTGGCTGCTGTGTAGGAACATCCTCAATGGCTGCTGTGTTGGAACATCTTCATTGGCTGCTGTGTAGGAACAGTCTCATTGGCTGCTGTGTCTATCTATCTATCTATCTATCTATCTATCTATCTATCTATCTATCTATCTATCTATCTATCTATCTATCTATCTATCTATCTATCTATCTATCTATCTATCTATCTATATGTCTCTATCTCTATCTATCTATCTAGTGACTCTCAGGGCGGCGCGGCCCCCTTTTATACCCTTCCTGGACGATGAAGATGTTCCTGCACATGAAGATGTTCCTACACAGCAGCCATTGAGGATGTTCCTACACAGCAGCCAATGAAAATGTTCCTACACAGCAGCCAGATTGTGACATCACAGAGCATCCCTGTGATGTCACAATCTGGCTGCTGTGTAAGAACATTTTCATTGGCTGCTGTGTAGGAACATCCTCAATGGCTGCTGTGTAGGAACATCTTCATTGGCTGCTGTGTAGGAACAGTCTCATTGGCTGCTGTGTCTATCAATCTATCTATCTATCTATCTATCTATCTATCTATCTATCTATCTATCTATCTATCTATCTATCTATCTATCTATCTATCTATCTATCTATCTATCTATCTATCTATCTATCTATATGTCTCTATCTCTATCTATCTATCTAGTGACTCTCAGGGCGGCGCGGCCCCCTTTTATACCCTTCCTGGACGATGAAGATGTTCCTGCATATGAAGATGTTCCTACACAGCAGCCATTGAGGATGTTCCTACACAGCAGCCAATGAAAATGTTCCTACACAGCAGCCAGATTGTGACATCACAGAGCATCCCTGTGATGTCACAATCTGGCTGCTGTGTAAGAACATTTTCATTGGCTGCTGTGTAGGAACATCCTCAATGGCTGATATGTAGGAACATCTTCATTGGCTGCTGTGTAGGAACAGTCTCATTGGCTGCTGTGTCTATCTATCTATCTATCTATCTATCTATCTATCTATCTATCTATCTATCTATCTATCTATCTATCTATCTATTTATCTATCTATCTATCTATATGTCTCTATCTCTATCTATCTATCTAGTGACTCTCAGGGCGGCGCGGCCCCCTTTTATACCCTTCCTGGACGATGAAGATGTTCCTGCACATGAAGATGTTCCTACACAGCAGCCAGATTGTGACATCACAGAGCATCCCTGTGATGTCACAATCTGGCTGCTGTGTAAGAACATTTTCATTGGCTGCTGTGTAGGAACATCCTCAATGGCTGCTGTGTAGGAACATCTTCATTGGCTGCTGTGTAGGAACAGTCTCATTGGCTGCTGTGTCTATCTATCTATCTATCTATCTATCTATCTATCTATCTATCTATCTATCTATCTATCTATCTATCTATCTATCTATCTATCTATCTATCTATATGTCTCTATCTCTATCTATCTATCTAGTGACTCTCAGGGCGGCGCGGCCCCCTTTTATACCCTTCCTGGACGATGAAGATGTTCCTGCACATGAAGATGTTCCTACACAGCAGCCATTGAGGATGTTCCTACACAGCAGCCAATGAAAATGTTCCTACACAGCAGCCAGATTGTGACATCACAGAGCATCCCTGTGATGTCACAATCTGGCTGCTGTGTAAGAACATTTTCATTGGCTGCTGTGTAGGAACATCCTCAATGGCTGCTGTGTAGGAACATCTTCATTGGCTGCTGTGTAGGAACAGTCTCATTGGCTGCTGTGTCTATCAATCTATCTATCTATCTATCTATCTATCTATCTATCTATCTATCTATCTATCTATCTATCTATCTATCTATCTATCTATCTATCTATCTATCTATCTATCCATCTATCTATCTATCTATCTATCTATCTATCTATCTATCTATCTATCTATCTATCTATCTATCTATCTATCTATCTATCTATCTATATGTCTCTATCTCTATCTATCTATCTAGTGACTCTCAGGGCGGCGCGGCCCCCTTTTATACCCTTCCTGGATGATGAAGATGTTCCTGCACATGAAGATGTTCCTACACAGCAGCCATTGAGGATGTTCCTACACAGCAGCCAATGAAAATGTTCCTACACAGCAGCCAGATTGTGACATCACAGAGCATCCCTGTGATGTCACAATCTGGCTGCTGTGTAAGAACATTTTCATTGGCTGCTGTGTAGGAACATCCTCAATGGCTGCTGTGTAGGAACATCTTCATTGGCTGCTGTGTAGGAACAGTCTCATTGGCTGCTGTGTCTATCTATCTATCTATCTATCTATCTATCTATCTATCTATCTATCTATCTATCTATCTATCTATCTATCTATCTATCTATCTATCTATCTATCTATCTATATGTCTCTATCTCTATCTATCTATCTAGTGACTCTCAGGGCGGCGCGGCCCCCTTTTATACCCTTCCTGGACGATGAAGATGTTCCTGCACATGAAGATGTTCCTACACAGCAGCCATTGAGGATGTTCCTACACAGCAGCCAATGAAAATGTTCCTACACAGCAGCCAGATTGTGACATCACAGAGCATCCCTGTGATGTCACAATCTGGCTGCTGTGTAAGAACATTTTCATTGGCTGCTGTGTAGGAACATCCTCAATGGCTGATATGTAGGAACATCTTCATTGGCTGCTGTGTAGGAACAGTCTCATTGGCTGCTGTGTCTATCTATCTATCTATCTATCTATCTATCTATCTATCTATCTATCTATCTATCTATCTATCTACCTATCTATCTATCTATCTATCTATCTATCTATCTATCTATCTATCTATCTATCTATCTATCTATCTATCTATCTATCTATCTATATGTCTCTATCTCTATCTATCTATCTAGTGACTCTCAGGGCGGCGCGGCCCCCTTTTATACCCTTCCTGGACGATGAAGATGTTCCTGCACATGAAGATGTTCCTACACAGCAGCCATTGAGGATGTTCCTACACAGCAGCCAATGAAAATGTTCCTACACAGCAGCCAGATTGTGACATCACAGAGCATCCCTGTGATGTCACAATCTGGCTGCTGTGTAAGAACATTTTCATTGGCTGCTGTGTAGGAACATCCTCAATGGCTGCTGTGTTGGAACATCTTCATTGGCTGCTGTGTAGGAACAGTCTCATTGGCTGCTGTGTCTATCTATCTATCTATCTATCTATCTATCTATCTATCTATCTATCTATCTATCTATCTATCTATCTATCTATATGTCTCTATCTCTATCTATCTATCTAGTGAATCTCAGGGCGGCGCGGCCCCCTTTTATACCCTTCCTGGACGATGAAGATGTTCCTGCACATGAAGATGTTCCTACACAGCAGCCATTGAGGATGTTCCTACACAGCAGCCAATGAAAATGTTCCTACACAGCAGCCAGATTGTGACATCACAGAGCATCCCTGTGATGTCACAATCTGGCTGCTGTGTAAGAACATTTTCATTGGCTGCTGTGTAGGAACATCCTCAATGGCTGCTGTGTAAGAACATCTTCATTGGCTGCTGTGTAGGAACAGTCTCATTGGCTGCTGTGTCTATCAATCTATCTATCTATCTATCTATCTATCTATCTATCTATCTATCTATCTATCTATCTATCTATCTATCTATCTATCTATCTATCTATCTATCTATCTATCTATCTATCTATATGTCTCTATCTCTATCTATCTATCTAGTGACTCTCAGGGCGGCGCGGCCCCCTTTTATACCCTTCCTGGACGATGAAGATGTTCCTGCACATGAAGATGTTCCTACACAGCAGCCATTGAGGATGTTCCTACACAGCAGCCAATGAAAATGTTCCTACACAGCAGCCAGATTGTGACATCACAGAGCATCCCTGTG